>NC_137695.1:32877387-32892387 GCF_964034855.1 Anser brachyrhynchus
GGAAGTGACTTATGGCACCAAGCCTGGTGGAGTTCAAGAAGCATTTGGACAACACTCTCAGACACATGGTCTGATTTTTGGGTGGTCCTTTGGGGACCCAGGAGTTGGACTCTATGATCCTTGTGGGTCCCTTCCAACTTGGGATATTCTATGATTGTATGATTCTACAAAATCTCTAGTACGAGTAATTTTTAATTAGGTATTAACAGAGGAATTGTCTACTTAATTTAAAAGCATTTGTTTCTAACTTCATATTTATCTGAGGAGCTTCTCATTCAGCACACTGTTCACAATATCTTTCATACATGAAAATAAGTTTTACTTGCCTTGATGTAACGAGTCTTTCAGAACCATAAATGAAAACTAATTTAGCTTTATGAATACTATACATCTTACTAAGTCTAGGTTTGTCTATGACTGTCAATACAGAGAACTGTTTAATTCTGAAAAGCTATTCAACCTTTCTAAAAGCTGGTGCAACAGATCTTCCTGGGAAGATTCCCCTCTCCACACTGAGCAGTAGTTAGCCTAGTAGACTAGCAGAGGCAAGACAGCTAATTTTTCCTTGGCTAAAGGCAGGAGACAAGGATCCTGGTGAGTGTTGAAGTCAAAGGTCTTTACCAGCAGTATGTTCTTCAAAATCTATGAAGGTTATGGATTAAAAATGAAATGAAATGAATTCATAAGCAAGCATTCTATTAACACAAACTGAGTTGCTAAAATTGATAGTGAAATTCAATTAAAATAAGATAAACTTCAGAGCCCTCTATTTTCAGTCAAAATTTTACACTCTTAATAGTGTGTTTTAAGAGAGGTATTGTGGAACTAAGACATTCAGACATGTCTTTACCATAAGTTTACCAGTACACTTCACTGGGAAAAACTATTTTGACATAAATACAGGGTGTCAGTTCTGCTTGTAGGACATCCTAATGATTCTGTGATTTTGCATGAGTCCATGAACAAGATCTTATACAAAACAGGCTTCTCACATGCAACTCAATCATTGTTTCACTCTTAATAAGTAGTATTTTAGAAGGGTTGTAGATATGAAGCATGTGGGTATGGGATAGTGAAGGTAAAGGAAGAGATACCATGGCACCTCCATGAGGAGGTCTCCAATAAATCTTGGATATGCAGCTGTTAACCTTCCTGCAATATGTCAGACAAAGTCCAGCTCCCTTGTCAGCCCCTGCTTCTCCAGCCCCCTCAGCTATCATAAACACCCTGCACATATCCTACACACACACACAAACACACACACACACACACACACTGGTATTGTGCACATGTATGTATTTGGCTGACAATTAAGAATTATGCTTTTTACGTTCTGCTTCAAACATCTGGACACTTTTAGGCCTTGGCCTGTCTAGAAATTACTTTCAATATGTTTCAAAGGTAGCATGCAATTAAAACTGGTCGCAGCAGCACATGATGCCAGTACCTTTAGATGACACTAATGCGTACTAAAATGTTCCAGTGAGTGGAAGAACCTGAGGAGAAAATGTATAAAGTCAGTTGTGGTGTTTTTGCTGTTGCTTCAGAAATTTAGTCTTTGAGTTGAAAGGCAGAAAATAACAGCAAAAAGCTGGCCACAGGACAAATAAATATGGCATTGAGTTGTATTCATTACAACACATCGGACAACGAATGAACAACGGCAACTATCAGCTTTCATGAATTGCCTTGGAAAATGCCAGTGTTGTGTAAGTTGACCAAAAGAACCATGTATACCACTGCACATGCTCAACACAGAAGGGGGAGACCAGCAAGCACTAGAAGAATAAAACTGCTTCATGGGGGAGCCATGTTTGTTTGGATTATTTATTGCTTTCATTCAAAAATCTCAGTTTAGCGTATGACTGTGTATTTTCTACCCCTTCAGTTTTCAGAAAAATTCCAATAAACTCATTTTTGCTAGTGAAAGGGGTCAAAATTAGAAAACATTCTTCAGAGAGTTAGGAGGATAGGAAGGAGAAAAGAAAGGTCAATGTAGAAGAAAAAGGTTGGATGAATAAAGGTATGTGAGAGCAAAGCTTCGCATGAAAGATTATTGCGGATAAAGCTTTTTTAAAACAAACATAAAAAACAATATATAAATCAAGAGCACAAAAGCCTGGTTTTATGATTTCTTTTTGGTGCTGTTTAATTTCTTTATATCTTTTTCACCATTGTTAAAAATACAGCCAAAACTTCAAAGGCAAGCTGCATGTGTTCTAAATCAGGACTTCAGTCCTGATGTATGACAGCACAAAAATTAAAACTAAATAAATGTGCTGTCTAAACTCCCATATTTCTCAAAAAATTGCTTTAAAGCCTTTAAAAAATTAGAATTATTGCTTGATCTTACTTTACCAACCATAATGTTTTCAACAGAGTAAATGACAAAATATTATATTAAAAAGAGAGAAAGAAAAAAGAGTTTTGTCTGAATATATCTGAACACCTGTATTTGGCTGTCCTGCAGTTTTGTCAGATGCAAGGGGAAAATGAAACTTTACAGTGATTTGTCTGATAGTGAATATGGGCTGCATAAATTCTCAGCTTATCCACTGTTTTCTGGAAGGCTTTGCAACAGTCAGAATAAATCAATGAAAACAAAGCAGTATGTCTGTGCAGGAAAGAATAATATTCTTGGTTTAGCTCATAAAGATGGTCGAAGAGCGGGCAGATTCTCATGAAAAAAATGTGCAAAAATTTTCTCTGTTCAAATTATGAACTTTCTAAAAGGTCAAGTTATAATTCCATTTTATTTTATTGCCATTGGACCTGATTTTGCTGTTTTCTGTCCTTAAGTGAAATGGCATGTCTGACTCCAAAGGTGTCTGGCCAGAGTACACCAGTTAAATCTGCCTGCAAAAAAATTGCTAGACTGGGGCCTTTGTGGCGTCCCTTTTCCTCTGGCATTTACTTTTACAATGGCCATTTGTTGTTCTTCTAGTAAGTTGTTTTGATTGACTCATTTGTGTTATCAGGTTGCAAAAGGGGCAAGTGGCCCAGGTAAATAGGAATGCAAATGCTGTTCTTTTTAGTAAACATTTATTTTTCTTTTAAAACTCATTCATTCCATCCCTGCTCCTGTTCCTTTTTATTTCCAATTTAGAAATAGTCACAGGCTCTGATTTATGTTCTCATTGAAGTCTGAATAGTGGCATTTCTTTGCAAAGATTCCTGGATATTTATGTGATCAAGAGAACTGGTTATTTACTACTTGTCAATTATCTTAACTGTTATATATAAAGGTTCAAAAAATATCATTTGAGAATTATCCATAAGAAACGGATAATTATGGGTAGGAAGTCAAAGTAAGCAGTGTGCAGACAGCCTCTAAACTAAACGTAACATTTGGCAAATGCTAATATATATGTCCAAACAGTTTTATGAAGATGAAGCAGGGCTGTACTATTTGATCAATTTATTATTATTTATTATTATTATATTATATTATTATTATTTATTTATTTATATATTTTATATTTTTATAATTTTATATTATATATTATATATTATTTATATATACTATATATCATATTATATATTATATATATTATATATTATAATATATATTATTCATTTTTATAATATTTTGAAATATTTTTATAATATTTTATAATATTTTATATTATATTTATAGATATAATATATTATATATAAATAATATATTATATATATAAATAAATATATAAAATATTATTTGTATAATTTTTATATTTTTATAATTATTTATTACTATTATTATTACTGCTATTATTATTATTATTATTATAGTTTGTTATATAATTATAGTTTCTTATATAATGAATACTTCAGAACTATGAATACTTCTGTTCTTATAATGCATAAAAGACTGGCCATACTTTTATATCATACAAAGACAGGGACTCAAACTCACTTCCAGTGAGTTTGAGACATTCTGGGTCCTTTTTAAAGGTCTTAGTGTACTGTGCTAACTTTAGCACCTAACCTTGCTGTCTTAATTAAAAGCACAGATTCCTTAGACAGCCAGTGGAGCCTCTGGAAGCTGACTCAGAGTACCAGTGCTCTCCAAAAGTGGGTGGCCAAAAAAAGTCTCCCAGCCTACGAGAGATCTGAAGAGTATCTTCGAGTTAATTGCAGATCTTTGGATATTTACTATGTGCTAACATTGTAACTCCCACATATGCACTTCAGAAGTTGCCAGAATTCATTTTGGAGCCAGCTACTTTGACATTTTTAATGTGCACTGTTGATAATATAGATAACATTTTCATTTTTGGTAAATTCTACAATAAAGGGTTTACAATTTTTAATCAAGCAAAAAGCTTTTTCACTGTTTTGGTATAGATGTCACGAAGAACATAGTTATAGAAGCAATAAGTGTGCTCTGTGCGTTGAACTTATTAGAATATGACCTGAAATTTTGTTTATAGAAAAAGGAAATATAAAGAGTTTGGATAATTACAGAAGGAGAAAATAGAAGCTACATTTATGTTGCCTATTTTTTTTTTCTTGTGCCTTTTTCTTCAAGAAGTTCTCAGAATTTTTTATTTGCAACAATCCTCTGATGACTAGCTATGGAATACTCTCAGGCTGGCAAAGTGTCATTACCTTTTCCTATTATGTTCTCTCCTGTCCAATGAACTGCTAATATATGTCTTTTCTCTTTTCCTCATTTCATTCCTAATTAAGATATCAGTGGCATGTGAAAATGCACAGATGAAAAATTTGAATCTGGATCCACTGAAAGAAGCATCAATAGAGGCTCTTTCCAGAATAAGTTTACCAGTTTGGCTCAAACTTTCAGCCAGCTGTAGGATGAATGAGTTGCTCAATTTAGGCTCAGCTGAAAATGTTTACACACTTTTTCTTTGAAACAGTAAATCTAGAAATTGCATATAAAAACCATGCACAAAGGAACATTATTTGGGTTATAAGGTCAATTGGTCTAAGTTAGGCCAAGTGAGATTTATGATTGCTTGCACAATAGACTCCTTTTGCATATGCTTTAAGATAGAGTTATTAACTAAGTGAACATCTACTATTCTGGACCTTTGCTTTTATCAGTATAGAGGGTGACAGATTCAGAAAGTAACCATAACACAGCAACAAATGCTAATTAATTTCAAAGTTTCTGCCTAAATCTAAAAAGCAGAGGAAATAAATGTTCCTCTACTTTTCTTGTGTGTATACGATTATTTTTTTCCATTAGCCTCTTTTCTATAATGAAAAACAACTTTAAAGAACATGAGCACTATTCTTAAAAGTAGTTGATGCAAAAATGGCACTGGGGAGCTTTAGATTTCTTGTTTCTTTTGTCTTTTTTTCAGATTAAATAAAATGTAATCTGAATCTTTTAAAAAAGTTAATCTTTTAAAATGTTTATTTTTCTGATAATCCAATATGTAAAATCAGCTATCAAGTCAAAGATAATTATTTACCATTTACACAATGCAACTGCCTGCAAAAAGCCACAGACAGAAATTCAGACAGAGCTCGGATCCAAATATTAAATTATATGCACTGTATAGGGTGCCATAGAACAGATAATAGTCACCTTGAAACAAATTTCTCCAGAGCATTTCTAGACATGGTAAGGATACAGGAAGGTCCACTGTAGCATGTACAAGAAATAAAAATATCCTGGTCTTAAGGGGTCACAAGGACTGTTCCTGCCTGCTTCTTGGACAACCAAAACAGGATAGAATGAAAAAAAAAACATAAAAAAAAAACAAAAAAACAACCCTGTTCGTTGTTGTTGTTGTTGTTTTGTTTTGTTTTTTTACATCCTCCTCTGCCTGCCACCACTTACACCTGTATGAGCCCTTCTAGTTGCACATTCAGGAAATATGGGCTTCATACCTCGTGAATAAGGAGGCAACATCCAGGAATGTGGAATTGTATAGATTTTAGTACTAAAGAAGTGTGTTTTCTTAGTAGCTACCACCAGTAGAAGTCATCTTCAATTTGGAAATGTGTTCTTCCTTTGCCTACCAGCAAGTACTTGTCCCCAGCCAGGTTTTCTATTTGGAGCTGAGTACAAGTCCTGGTAAGTGTTATAATAAATATGTAACTTTCACATTGTAAGTTCACAATGGGTATGTGGGAAAGGAAACAAAAGCTTTTTGTTTGTGATAATCATTAAAAAGCCTTCCAGGCTGTCTTTGAGCTGTTCCAAGCTGGGCTAGGTCTATGCTGGCACTTATCATCTTGAGACAGTCACACATCGTATAGAAGGGGGCAAAAGCTACCCTTTCCCCTGCCTCTAAAAACTTGTATGTATAAACAGGTAGTTTACTTATGATGACCCAGTGGAATAAGACATAGTCTGGAAAGACATGAAAGTAGTTTAAAGATTAGAAAAAACAACTGCTATTGACTCTTTGAGTCCAGGTGATACCAAATGCTTGTGTATTCATAATGAAATCTGTTCTGACTGATAAAACGTGGATCTCCAAGTATATGTTTGAACTTTAATGTGGATTTTATTCACAATTTCTAAACTTATTTTACTGTGATTAGAAGAAGAGAAATTTTACCCTTGGTCAAATTTAGCTCACAATTCAAGAAGTATAAATTCATTGTAGCCATGAGATTACTTCAGATTTTTTTTTCTCTGAGACCATCTGACAGTATGTCTCAATAAAGGGCAAATGATGTGATAATTCCCAGGCAGACTATCTTGTTATCAAATACCTGCTTATTTAAATGTGTCTTCACCGTATTTGCTCAGGGTGTTATCAGTACCACTTTTGCCTACACATATAAAGCTGTCACATGGAATGCAATTTATTTTCAATTCAGTGCCAGCTGCCTATGTTTAGACCTTGGCTAAGTTGGCAGCTGGTCACTGAGCAATCCAGAGTTCACTGCAGACAAAATCTGAATCATTTCCATGTTAATATAACTGTAGGACTGTCTCATCTTCCTCTGTGTACAAAGGATGTGAAAGTATATCCCTGGAGAAGAATTCAGAAATGCTGTGTGTTATCTGCAGAAATAAGGGCATAAACTTTCTTTGTTCTGTTTAATTTCTGACCATTACTGATGGTTATTAGAAAATCTAATTCCTTGACACTGTTCAATTGCATATTCATATTAATTTTTGTTCTTGTTCATCCATTCAGACAACCAGTAATTTCCTTTCTATGCCTATATTTTCTTTTAGTCACAAAAATGTACTTATCTTATTTGGTAACAGTCATTTTCATTGACCCAACAAACAATATTATTATTTTCCCAACTCTCCCATGTCTCATATTTTGTTTTCTTTCATCTTTCTTTCTATTATATAATTACTATGAATTAACTAATTCAATCTAACATAGTATCCAGCTATAAAAATTAGGTAACAGTGGGAAGATGATTGAAATTTGATTCATTACCAAGTCTTTTATGAAATGAAATCAGCAGTTTGGCCAAAGCTGAGAATTACTAAAAAGTGCATCCTTTTCTGCTGGAGTGATGACTACACACTCTGGTGAGTGGAGCACGTCTCAATTTGATATTTTTCCTTGTAGAGCTTCTTTATTTATCTGTAGAGAGGCAATTAAACACCTTTGTTGTCAGAGGTTTGTAAGTGGCTTTGCTATGATGTTTGTATAATTTTTCCCAAGCTTTCAGCTGCTGTGATTCTTCAGCTTTGTCAGAAGGAAGAATAAATGCAATCCTGATGTTTGGTATATGTTGTTTGCTAATTTTCGGGTGCCGCTAGGGAGTTTTGGGCTCTGACAGCAGGTTATTTTACTTGTAGTAGTTAAAACTCTGCAGGGAGAAACAGTAGCTATTCTTGTAGATTTTCAGCATCTGCATTTAGAAAAGCCAATATACTGTTTTCTCTTGAAGAAGAAATTGCCGATGTTGCTCAAGAAAGTCTCTTAACACTGAGTGAATGATTTTTGCCCTATTTTGAACTTCCCTCTTTTAAGAAGAATGACTAAGATGACTTTGGTAATGCAGCTGCAACAACATCTGGAGTCCTCAAATTACCTTTGCATTAGCTGGCTGGGTTTATGTCAGAATATAGCACAGAAATGTCATTGTTTGTCTTGATGTGTCTGTTGTTCAATGAAGATTATGTCTGCCAGCTTCCCTTGATACTGTTGTCATGCTATGGTAACAGGAGAAATAATGGCCATTTGCTTATCTACAGATCCTACAGAATCAGGTAATTCCTGAGTGATTCTGCTCTTCACTCTGCACAAACCCAGAAAGTAGTATTCCCTGACTGCTCGGCTGCCTGAAAGTAGTTTTCACTCCGTGCTTGAAGTTTACTGAAGAAAAGGTAGAAAACCACTGTGTGAAGAAGTCCATGAGAGTTTCTGGTTGGTTCTCAAGCAGTAATTTATAGTTTAGTGTTTGGCTGCAGAAGCTCACAGAAGGGCTTTTTCTGAGAAGCATATTTCAGAAGACTGGAAGGACATTGATGGGATATTCTAAAGAAAGGTTTTACTCTCGCATGTGTATGCAGTGGGAACATGTTCTGAGGAAACTGAGGCCAATCCCATTCCAATCAACATTGTACCAGAACACAGTTTTAATTGTACACGAATCCCTCTTTTTCATCCAGCAACTGAATCTGGCACTAATGCTTACAAAATGGGGAAAAAAATAAAAAAAAAAATGGAACATCTTTGCAATAATGCTTTAAAAATTTTACATATCTGTGATGAGGATGAATCATATTTCATTCTGGGAAACAGCAAATAAAAATATTTTCTGCATATTTTCACCTCCTGTGCATCAGAATGGAGTGACGTCAGTTCTGCCTCCACTTGAGGCCCGTATAATTCTGTGCCACCTTTTTTTTTTTTTCTTTTTTTTTCCCAGCAGCTTACGGCTTATGGCTCTTGCAAAGTCTGCTGTCTAATAACATGTGTGACAAGGCTCTGACATGACTTCTCCATTCGGAAAGGAGGCTGTGTGGAGCCACCTATGTCATTCCGATGTTAGCTACATTTTCTTTTAGTCTGTGGGGTTTTACCTGCCATTTCAAGGCATCTTTGTGTCCTTTTTTTAGCATGAAAAGAGACAAAGGGGCTTTTGTATGGGTTGAAATCACATCCTTTATTCTTACATGTTTTTGTAATAGAACAGCATAATAGAAAGTTGCTCAATGTATTTTATTTGGAAATTGCAATTAATCAGAAGGCTGTAAGGAGTCAGACCCCAAACCTAGTTTTAATACCATTTCCTTTAGTGAGTTTTACACGTTACCTTTTCAATAAGTGGTGACAGGCAGTGCATTTCTTAGTGATTATAGCATGTGTCAGGTGGGGTTAACAGGCACAAGGCCAGAGGGAAAGTAACTACTCGAGATGTACAATAATCCCTTAGAAATGCACTGCCTTATTTCCTCCTGATATTATACAATGATGTTTATTAAACAGTGTGATCCAAATCCTGAGGGGCGTTAGACCTCTGATAGTAATATTGAGTTCACCAGGAGACGTGATGCCAAATTGGTCAGGAAGTCTAGTATTTACCTCAAGTCTTTCCATGTACAAGAACCCATCCCTGATACGCTTATTGTATCTATGTCCCTCATCTTGCAATGATGAATGATCCACATCTGGAGGCCAAGTCCTTAGATTATGGCATATGCTGATTAACACTGGCTAAGCAACTTAGCCTTAATTTAATGTGCTGTGTTGATGTGGCAGGGTCAGTAAACGACTGCAAATAAAGTGAGAGCCTTAATTTTTAGACTCAGAGAAACTGTGTATGTTGGAAAGATCGTTTAATCCATGCTGCTTTTCTTGGCAGAATTTTGTAGACCATCTTCAGAAAATGGCAGTCAGTTCTCAGCTTCTGAGTGATGAGCTTTAAATCAGATCCTTTGTGTTAGTCTCTTGGGTCAATTCAAAATTAACTGACTTGACTTTTCATCAGTTAAAAAAATATAAATCTAGATATTTCCATCAGATTGTTTTTGGTCATAACTCTGTGCCCATATTTCAGCTATACTTATTTGTAAGAGAAGAAGCTTTGCCCTATGTATTTTAAAAATATTTCAAGTTATAGGCAGTAGCATTATAATAACCTTCTCCAAACTTAATCAAGCTTACTGATTTAATAGTAGTCAATAGTAGTATCTGATTTTCATTCCGTTGTGAATGAAACAGATTTCTCACACTTGGAATTATTTATTTATTTTTATCAGATGTCTTGTTTTTGAGCCAACTTCTTGCTGAGTCTGAACTCAGATTTGGAGATATAATCATCTGTAAGTTGTAACATCAGATGCATATATTGTATATCAGTTTAAGTCGAGCAACTTGACCAGATTTGGAGGAAGCTATAATGGTATCAATGCTACCACCTGCAATCGGCTTGGCAGATATGACAGTATGTGGGCCAGATTTTAAGATGATAATTATCAGTCTGATTAGACTATACACACAGAATCCCTTTTGAGAGATTTTTAAGGTCTTTTCAGAAAAAATAAAGTAAAATAAAAACCCCCAAAGCCCACAAAGAAGGGAACCTCCACCCTTCAGATGCAGCAACAGCCTGATTCAGAGATGTGAATCTGAGTTTCTGACACGCTACCTTGTTGTCTGCAATTCTGCATTTTCCCTCTTGGCTTCAGCTTTCTTATGCAGAACAGCTACGTGTTCCTGGAAAAAACATTGAAAAACTCACTGGGATGGATAATCTTGCTTCCTGTCCAGCTTTACTGAGTAGGGGATTTGCTATGTGGGAAGCAAAATGAAAAAGGGGGAGGATGGCAGGAGAGGGGAGAAGTTATTACTTGGGCCAGGTGTGAGACAGGACAGAGATGAAGAGAATATGAGGAAATCAAGAAGAAAGGAAGTCATGGAGCAAATACCTAGTAAGAACAGGCCTAAAAACATCCAACCAGTTCTGGGAATATCCAAAATCTCCTGCTTTCAACTCTGGCAGTTGAAATTTGTGGTTGAATTTTTTCCCTCTGAATCCACATGACAGCACTACAATAGCTTTAAAAACATAGTCATTATTTTGTACACTACTGTGACCTTTCCTGGAGGATTCTGAATCCCTGTTATTTGATAATACAAAACACAAAAGAAATCCTGTCTTTTTTTTTTTTTTTGGTATAAATAAGCTGGGAGAAGAGTTCAGGGGAAGATTCTTCCTACACGTGTTTTCTCTGAAGAACATTTTGTCAGATGGGTAGTGCTGCTGTTGTATGTACGGTGGAGGTATACAAATGCCTTCTTCCTGGATGACTGAACAAATGCAATGGACTATGGGACCCACTTGGATACCTGTGTGCCTAGACCATCGTACTCAGCATTGGCAAGATAGCTCTACCCTGTAATGTGACAAATTTGCATTATTTGTCTTTTGAAGAGACATTCTATGCATCCTTGAGTAAGTATATAATAGATATTTAATAAGTTATGTTCAGTGTAGCAGCTCAAGAACAGCTAATTATGAAAAACATATTACTGTAGAACTAACAAGCATGCAATAAAAACATCTATTACATAAATTGTTAATCCATAAAAAATGTGTTTCTGGGACCATTGGTATTTATTTAACGTACAATTACTGTCTAATTTAATCTAAATTAAATGCCTTCTTAAGACATGTAATTTAAAGTGTTACTGAGCTTCCTTCTCTGGAATTAAAAGCAAGAAATCAGCAGCTAATGCCTGGAGGCCAGGTCTTTACCATTTAAATTCAGGTATCCTAGCACTAACATTCATAATTTCAGCCATTCGGAAAATGTTTTTCATAAGAATATATTTGGCTTTAAAATCTCCCTTTTCCCCTCACTCAGGGCCACATCCTGCCAACTGAATCAAGCCTCTGACTTAATCCAAATGAAGTTTTGATTGAATAAAAGGTACAGAATTAAGACCTGAGAATAAAATGTCTTTTCTTATCACAGAAGACAAGTTTTGCAAAATGTTCTAGCTCCTGCCAGTGCTGGAAGGGTAAATTATCATCTGACTCCTGTATGGATGTATTTATTTAGGACACGTAGCCTGATGACTCAGGAAGTTATGTAAAAACTGATCCAGTTAATTTTAGATGCTATTGTTGGAAGAATATCAATGAAAATTAATCAAATAGTCACGAAGGAACCACAGGGATGGAGCACAGAACACTGGTGGGTAGACTTTTGGCAGCAATCATCGCAACAGTTTTAATGAGAGGAAAACACATTCTCAAGTAAATTAGAGAGTAATGACATGATTAAATGGTAAATAATAGTTAAATACATGCTTGGAGGTCCAGGATAGAGACTGTGGAGTTTTTGTGTTTTGGGTGTATTCCTCTCAAGGCTGCTCCGAATAGCCAAAGGAGCTCACCAGAACTCTGCCTGTAATTTGGGGTCAGATTGTAGCTTTTAAGATGCTGAAGCTGAAAGAGCTGTTGGGGCCCTGCTGCAGCAGGAGACTTGCTGAGGCTTTCTCCATAACCCCAGAGCCTTGCCAGCCTTTTGGTTGTTGACGTGTCCTCGTCTTTGCAGGAGCCGCCTCCCCTGAGCAAGGGCCAGTGCTATGGCTCTGCTCAGCTCAGGCTGCTGTCACCCAGAACGACCGTGCGGGAGACATCTGCTCTCCTTATGTGCAGCGAGGGAGAGGGAAGGGGTCTGTCTTCTTCCGAGGCAGGTTTAGACCCCATTAGGTAGGTGTTTGCACATTCAGTGGTGGGCAAACTGAATTGCATATATGATTGTTTCTGCAAATGAGGAGTGCTGCAATGTCAGCTGGGGCGGACCCCTCCTATATGGGCCCCTCCCTGTCTACTAAGAAAAGGACGGGGAAAGGATCACATCCACAAGTTGTCTTCCTTCTCAAATGTTTCTCCTAGAATATGAGGCTGTATGTACAAACTCTGATTTGTTAGCTTTACCTCATCTAGCTGTACTACACACCAAGGTTTTGTGATTGAAGGGGACTGGCCTGGGTCAAAAGTGTTTTACCTGCTCTTTACCACTTTCTGTTTCAGGTTGTCAGGGTAAGCATAACCCGAAAGCAAAAACAGAAAATTAAAATACTTCCTGGTTCTCTTTTTATAGGTTTTAACATATTTTCTTGGTTTTCAGTAAGTCCAGGTAGAATATAGGTGCCCCAGCCACTTTGGTCAAATGAAGCAGAAGTGTCACCAAACATTCCTTGCTGTTTGGCAAAACTAGAGGGAGCACATGGGGAGGCTGTCTGTTACAAAAGGAAATAAATAAGTAAGTAAAAATGCAACCAAAAAAAACAGAACTCAGTGCTAAACAGGGACATCAGTCCACTAAAAGCTGACTTACTTGATTAAATGGTAATTCAAGTGAGCAGCACACTGTGTCCTCCAATAACAACCTGGCAGCTTGTTCATTAGCATAATACAGCATTAATTTTCTCTCTTTCTGCCTTCCCACAATAGAACATGTTCTAACATGAGGCTGAGTATTGTATTTCCTCCAGTAATAACATTGGAGGAGGGAAAGGGTATAATTGAAGAATACTTGTTATGTTTTTGTTTTAGAAGTTTATATTTTCACTTCAAAGATCAGTAGATAACAGCTCATATACTGTGTAATTCTCTAATGCATAACAATGCCCAATAACACAGATGTTCAAGTTGTCTACTAGAAAGTAAAATTCATGATTTGCAATCTGCAGTAAAATAATTTAGTTATGCCACTCAAAGTTTATGAGTATATGTCTGTTAATGCATTATTTGAATGCAATATGGTACTTAGATGATTGATGCAGTTTGTAACCATGAATAGAGTGTTGGCTGCTGCCACAATTACATGGATTCAGGGGGCATAGAAGCAAATCTGGCTCTTGGAAAATTGTATCAAGTTGGTAAATAAGAACTCAGAAAGAAAAGCATTAATAGCATTATTTCTCAAAGGTTATTGTAAATTTGGCACATTAGTAAATTTGTTAGTACTATAAAGTATCCAGATATTTTAAAATATTTTTTCTGACTTTTTTCTGACTTCTGTATATAATACACACAACTGCATTATTCCAAGAGGATCTTGCAGCATCTTCTCCTCTTCATATTTAGATAGTGTCTTATAATGATCTCAGTTTTAATATGCTCTTCATTTTTTGCTTAGGTGTACAGTTGTTCATACATGCTACTTTTTTGTCAGCAAAAAGCAAACCAACTGGCGAGTGAGATTTTCAGAAATAGTTCATATAGAACATTCAGAATAGTGTTTTATTGCTGTTTCTTGTGTAAATCAGAGGTTTTTCACTGTATTTACAAGGATCATAGCAAGTCAATATTAAGTGCTTTTGCAAATTCTGCCCTGGATGAATAAATATATGCAAAGGAAACAGGCACTTTTAATATTTAAATTATAAAAAACATACCTGAAAATAAATGCTGGCACAAAACCATGCTCACAATTTCCTGGTGCACCGCAAGAGCATAATTGTAAAAAAAAAAAAAATGTGCTACTTCTCTGAAGTGCAGTATCACTGAGCACATTTACAAGAAGATTTGAAAAATACCCCGTATGTATAATATTTTCTCACTTATTGACTGAAATGATTGGAAATACTATATATATTCTTTAAATAATGTGACATTTGTACTCATGATCATGGACACAAATAATTGTGGATGCTCCTAAGGCTATTTCAAACCTTGAGTGGTAGGTGTCTCTCATTGAGCCAGTACTCAGATTGTAAATGGCCCAAAGGCAGCCGTGTGGACAAATTGAATCCTCAAAGAAAGAATGCCCATTTCAGGCTGGTCTGAAAATCAAGTGCTCGTGTTTTAACATGACTTTCTACTTTATATCTGAACCTTCTTATGTTTTTATAAAATGTCACTAATCTGTAATTCTTATGCACCAGAGCAAACCCATACAGTTTTAGAATATGGCAAATCCAAACTGAAATGATCTTTTAAAGCCAGCATTACAGCTGGCATCTTTGTCAGCAGGCAGAGTAGAAGGGCCAAGAATTTCTGCTGATTTCTAGAAATCCATGTGAATTGGAAGATACGCGATACTGCATGCTTATCTGACTGCTTTTTTGCCTTAGAGTTGTTCAGTGGGGCGTCAAATAT
>NC_137695.1:32897387-32954855 GCF_964034855.1 Anser brachyrhynchus
ATGCTCAGCTCAGTGCTAATCCTTTTAGTTAGGTGCTGAAATCTGAAAACCTAGCTTGAAGCATTTGGCAGTCTTAGTGAATGCAGTGTTGCCTTCCCAATGAGTAACTTCCAGGGCATTCATTCGTATTCTCTGTCGTGACTTTCCCTGTGGTAGTATCTTATGATGTCAGTGGCTTTTCACAGCTCTCCTAATCCCACTCTCTGAAATTTGCACCTTTATGGGACTAATGCTAATAATACAATGCTGATGATATGATGTATCTTCCTCTGTGTAGATGCCTGGGTCCCTCTATCCAGTTATGACCATTTGGTGGTGCTACCCATTTATGAAAAATGCCTTGTTTTGTTTTAACACTATATCACACCCAACTACCATTTCTGCTGTTACTGACCAGCCATTATCTAATACTGACTGTGAGAAAAAGGAATGGGATAAGTGGATTGGAATAAAAACTTTCTTCCGTTTTCTTTTAGAGTAAACAGGGACTGGGAAATTAGATAAGTTATGAATCTATCTGTTTGCAAAATTTAGCAAAGCAAATTTCAAGAGAGACAAAAATGTAGTAACAGATTGAAGACAAACGTAACCACACAGCCATTTATAATCCACTTATAAAAGAACATGATCATTAATAATTTGAAACATCTCATGCAATAAGCATTATTCTCATGTGCTCTTACTCACAGCTGTATCCTTAGGGGCATGCATTAAATGGTCTGGTGCAGCAGAATTTCAAAGAGAAAATACGCTGTGGCTGCTAAGAAGACAAAAATACTCCAGAGACGATGTCATTACCAGTACTACCATAAGAAACTGATGTTTGCTTAAAAGAATAAGTAAAGGTGTTGCCGAGGAGCAGACACTAATGAGGAAGTCTGATACCGAGTTAGCAGTTAGAAGTCAGCACGTCTGTTGACGTGTATAGATTTATGGCAATCTACACCACATGGCCTATAGCATATACACTGCTTGATTTCAGCATAGTATTCATGAACTTGCACAGCAAACTGCAAGCGTATTCCTGCCGAGGGCAGGAAAAAAAAATGGTTTTCTTCTAATAACCAATTATTGTAATTTGAGGATGCATTCTTCCTTGAATGCAATTCTTTACAGGTGATTAATAGGATAATTATAACTTATTATCTGCCCTTCACTTTTACAAATAATGGTGTATTCTAGTTTTAAGATGTTGGCAAGATGAACTTCAGTTTTTAAACACTACATATGTAATTGAACTCAAATTAAAAAGGTTGGGAAAGGCCTTTGGAAGGTACTCTGCAGTTTGTCAAATGTATTTATTCATGTGCTGAGGATTAGAATTCATAAACATTTTGCAGAGTTTTTGAAAACTTTTTTTTTTTGCTTTTGTTGTTTTTGGCCAGGACTTGTCAATACAAGAATCCATGGCTTCATATGTTCTATTACCAGCAGAATAACATACAAAAAGGAAAAAAAAAAAGAATTGTTAAACTAGCAGCAACTTCTAGCTTTCATGAGAGCTAGTCTGATATGTAGAGGTAACATCAAACTTAAAGGAAAGCCTTCTTTTCTTAATTTGTATTAAGAAGGAAAACAGTTTGACACCCAAAATAGGCATACTTTGCTCTTAGTTGTATGTAGCCTGTAGGACAGAGATCTGTTTAGCAAGATAACTTTTTACTCATCTCTTAACAAATGCAAGTGGAGTCACTAGGAAAAGAATACACTATCAAGTTAATCTTCTTTAAATAATTTGAGCATGGCACAGGAAATTCCTGCATGCAGTTGTTGATTTTGAAGACTAACCAAAAAACTATTAAAAGGTCTCTTTTTCTTGGAAGAGCTCAGAATTTAAATGAGCTATCAGCCCCATCTATGTGTGGGGAATACTTCTGAACTTCTCTGCAGAAGTACTTTTGAACAGCAATTTCAAAATTGAACAGAAAGCCATGTAGGATTATAATTGTCTTTTTTACTGATTGGAAGTACTTATATTGGTAATTGTTTATTTCTAAACCCCAATACTGTTCCCTAAACATAGGCACCCAGTCCCTTTTTAGATGCTGTAGGGGTACCTAGGACATTTGCACAGGACTGGTAGAAGTAACATAGAATGTACAGGAGACCCACACTTGTTCTGTGTGGCAACATGAGATCAGGCAGAACACCCCATAATGTCTGAAATGGGTCCATTTGGTTTGGTTGTGTTTGGGCAGCTCATTACCCCCTTAAATAATGAGAAAAATAAAATAGAAAATATAGAGATAAATGCAAAGATAAATTTTATAAAGACAAATTTATTAATTAGAAATTTTTTATATATATATTTTAAATAAAGATCTGGAGATCTCAGGTTTGTTGTCCTTATATCTGCGTACAAGCAGAAAATTTCCATGTCACATTGAGAAAAATCTATTTGACCATTTGCAGAGCTAATTAGGAGCACTGTAGGTTATCTTCTTGGAAGGAAATCTTCCCAAGAGGTGGGAAGAGATTAAGCAGCTGGATTCCCCTGAAATCCAAAATAAAAACATGGAAATCCTTCTGGAAGGTAAAAGGCAGGGTAAGCATAAGTTGCTTTAAAATGTTCCTAAGATTTCTGAACATGATTTTAAAACTTCTCCATTAAATGAGCATCTGTCAAAATAAAGGAAATGCTAGATTCAGATATTTAGAAAAGAGACATTTCTTTTAAGCCTAAGGTTATTCTGAGTTATGGTCTTGTGCTTAAAATTCAGTTCTCTCACTTATTAAGACAATCTTTAAACAGTTCTGCAGTTTTTCACAGATAGGTTATATAATTTCAAGTACTTATCTTTAAAGCATATATATATACATATCAAGTAAGAAATTAATTAAATGTATTTGTATTTTATTCCAAGAAATGCGTGAAAATGGGGTTCAGTATTTGGATTTTCCCCCAGATCTATCCCTTTTCATGACAGGTGGTAAGGCTGCTGTAAACGTGCAGAGATAGGTTATGTTTTCTTTCCTCTACATTACTTTTGAAGAGGCACTACTGGGATTTGAAAAGCCCTCTGGGATAAGCTCTCCTTGAGTTCAGTATCCTGAATCCTGCAGCTTATTTCCAACATAACTAGATTAATTTTGGGGGTTCTTTGGCAGCCAGAGAGAATGAGGAAGGATTCCGCCAAGCACAAAACTCTTCAGATCAAAACCTAAGGATTTAGTTCTTCCTTCATCCCATCCCATGTCAAGAAGCCAGGCGGGGCATTTCCGTGGGACACAGAAGTCAGTCTAACATCCTGGGCCCTCTGATCTGTCTACAGGTTTGGTCAGAGTCTCTTAAGCTCTACAGGGTACAGCAGTTTTTTTCTGTTGTCTATAACAAGTGATAATTGGTCACAGATGGGGTCATGTTCTCCTTTACACAGAGGAAATGGTAAAGTGCAGTCCACAGTGTGCTCTGCCCAGCGGGACCCTGCAACAAAGGCACACAGGGGATGCATGTCTGCTCTCATTGACTGCGGCGGCCAAGGCTGAATTTGGCCCCAAGTGCAACAACATTTTTAAGTGACTAAATTTAACATCTTCTAGTAAATATTCTTCTGGCTTGAATTTCAGTCTGAAGCAGAATTGACAAAAACATTGTGATTGGTTGGCTCCCAAGCATGCTTAAAATCTTATACTGGACATTTTCTTGCAGAGTGTGAAGTATGTGCTTCTTTCTTGCAATCTGTTGAGCTGGCATTTAGGAGGGGATGGTAATTGAAGTGGAAAGCTTGTACTCTACAGCTTTCCCGCTGATGATGAAAAGTTGGCATTTTCCCTTTTGTGGAATTCAGTGTGAATCTGGGGCTGCTTGCCAGCTAGGCAACAAGCTCTGCCAAGAGGGCCTGGACTGCGTTAAAAAGGGGTTATTTGCCAGAACAGGTAAGCATTTCTTTCTCCAAAATGGAAATATTCGTGTAAGTGAATATGGCCTGAGATCAGTTTAAAATTGCATGGTAAACTTGGTCACAATCTTACATCCTTGTTTTTAATCTGATTCTAATACTAGAAAATAATTAACACTGAGTCTAAGCCACCTGTCAACTGCTGCTTGCATAAGCATGAAGCCCAGAAATTGGCCTAAAAATAGAAAATTAGATGGGAAAGGAAAGTGGAGCGAGGTACATGCCAGAGGTCAGTATGGTGGCATCAGAGTCCACAAAAAGAGCAGTACTACTCAGGAAGCTGTTTGGCCGAGGGAGCAAAATATTCCTAGTTCAAATTTACATATTTCCAAGGCAAGGCATGCATTGGTTTTCAGGAACAGGTAGTTGGTAATAACCCTTCAGGCTTTTGAACCTATTTCCTAGGGAAAACTGTCATTTATGTACAACACTGTAACTGTGGATCACAAAAATACCTGCCTAAAGTGTTTATATATAAAATCAGAAAGTGCAGAAACTTTGAGAAGATCACTAATATAAGAACATAGGGGACCAGAGGGCCTGTGAGATCTTTGAGCTTAGTCCTCTGTAATCATGGCAAGACTCAGAACAACAAAGCCCAATCTTTGTGCTGGTATGCTTCTCACACAGTAAACCTGGGAAAGGGAGGTTGTAGCACTTCCCTCCGCAGCCGAAGCATCCCTGTGAATCTCACCTGCCTTCTCCCCTTCCTCCGTGCCTGTCAGGACTCTCCATGCTCCTCACCACACTGCAACAATCTTCCCTGAAGCTAATCTTGGTGCTTTAAAACATGACAGGGCTAAGACTATGCAGATACAGCTAGATATTCCCGCTCAGTACAGACTGCTGTAGTTTCAGATTCTCCCCACATTCCCAAAGATCATTTCAGATCACCTCCTGGGTGAATGCAATTTCGATCTTTATTTCCATCTTCAGATATCTGTTGATATGCCTCTGGCAGACTTTGATGACCCAAGTGATTTTTGCCCATTTACATTGTTTTTCCTACTTTGAAAATGATTAGCAAATACAGTTTCTACTTTCATCTGCTTTCATCTGCTGCTTTGGGCACAAAAGCCCGATTCAGCCATGTAAAAGCTTTGAAAATATGACTCTTTGTTTCTGGTCCAAACTGTCTCTCCAGTGGTTTGGTTATTTCTGCACTGACTTGAGCTGTTCTTCTCTGAAAGATTTCTTTCCTAGCAATGTATTTCCAGTGCTCTTTTCAGCTTCCATTCTGCTAGCCTCCAGGTTTAATAGACTTCATGATCTGAATGCCAATAAGTGTAGGAGGGAAGGCAATGGTGCCATATATGCCAGGTGTAGAGTAATTGCTTTTGTTCACTGTTGGGTCTAACTGTTGATATTTTCCAGGGTCACCGCTATGTCTGTACAGTTCTATCCAACCAGTGAATAGCTGCCAACAGAAATTGGACTTTCAAATGCAGACAGTCTCATTTCAAAGTGTATAGAAATAGCTGCCATAAGCCACTGGCTTTATTTCTACAGTGTTTTTGTAACAGTACTGCTTTGGACTGAACAGGATATATGATATAATAAACTTACTTCTGGAACCTGATGTTTCCCTGATATGGAAGAGGATCCAAGTCGTGTCTGGTTATCCTTAAGGTTAGGAGGCAGAATAGCTGTGGAGCAGAAGTTGAGTTTTGAATATGACATGAAAGTGTTGTGGAAAAAGGAGTTAAGCAAATGATCAAACAGAACTATTATACTCACATCACCTACAGATCTGTTAGTAGAGCTAATAGATAGGATAATGATTGGAATAATAATTGTTGGACATTTGACCCTTTTTCATCTTCTCTTTAGTGATTGATCAGTGTATTCTGATTTCTGAAAACAGATTTGCCATTTCTGAATATTGGTCTGATATGTCTAGATATTCGAATGCATTCTACATGTTAAACAATTTACTTCTGTACTGATGAAAAGAGGTGTAATTGATATATTAAGAAAAATCAAGACTTTTTTTTGGATCCTGAAAGAATCTGAGAAGAAGGCAAAAAAAAATTCCTTTTAATAGGAAATATCTTCTAGCTATGTCTACATTGTTTGCTCCTAGCTTGCTATTTAGTACAAGAGATCTGCAGAAAGAATCTCAAGGTGCTCAAAGAGAAAAGCAAGATACAGCTTTGAAATCTTTAATTTTGGCCATTTCATACCTTGTACTCCAGCATTGTTTATACTTTTACAGCCTGGAACTATTATTTCCTTTCTAGGGAGTGAATTGATCATCAAGACCTTAGGAATTAGGAAATTGTCAAAATAGAACCTTAAGCTACTCTTTAATTCCTCTTCTGTGTTCCTACACCCAGTACAACCAAACAGAACTTCAGGACTTTTTCCTTTTCTGGGCCAAATGATAGATTGCTTTAAAAAGAAGCTAGCAAGTGATAAAAGGAAGTGCTATTTACCTACATAACTCAAGGTATGAATTATTAAGAAAACAGTCTTTATTCTAAGATCTGTGAAGCTTGAGCTGTTGGTGGCCATTTTCATAGATGCACAGTTTTACCTCAGGAACCTGCAAGTAATCAAATAGAGTAATCTATGGAGATCGTGAAGTGTAAATGTTTCTGTAAATCTGATTTTCATTGTAATTGCTCTCTTGGTTCTAATCCATGATACCTATTAGATAGCAACAATCTTCCTTTGCAGTCTGGCCTTCTCAGTAACTGAGTAGAGCTGGGACCAAGTCAGGTTCTACCAGCACTTCTCTGTGTACTTGCTCACTGTGCAGAATGGAGTGATTTATGCTATTTGAAAACAAAACATAGTGCTATTGTTTCTAGCCACAAGTAAATCTTCCAGCTGCAATCCCATATGGGATTCTAAGGAAATAATGACATGAACAGGCCTATTCATTTCAGTACTGAGACACCAAAAGTCTGGCGATATTTGCTATGTCTTTATCACTGACAGGCATTCACTGCTGATCATACTGGTAGGATCCAAGAAGTTCTGGGATTTGTAGCTGAGCTTGCTTAAAATAGCACCACTAAGGGGATATCTACACTGCAGTTGCTTCTTACTTTGTGTGCTTGGATCAAAGCTGTTTTTATCTAGTTGGTGGGTAGCAATGCAGTGGTAGCAACCCCGAGGACAATCTGCGATGGCTACTGAAGTATTTACTTCACAGGGGAAGCTGCTTGGGTGGGCTTCACTTGACCTAGTTTAAAGTAGGCCCAGGCATGCTTAATAAAGGAGTTTTGTCTGCAGTACAGATGTCTCCTATCAATGATGGTTGAACTTCCTTAGCTTTTGAGAAGAGAGACTGATGTTGATATTACTCTTGTTCACCTTGACATGGTTGGCACTCCTGACTGCAGAAAGCACACCTCCACCACCAGCAGCCTGTGTGGGGAAGTGGTAAAGTTGGCTGGTCTCTAAGCCCAGTTCAAGGAAAACTTAGTTGTTTGAAGATTTAGTACAAGAAGGGGCATTTAGCCCAAACTATGCTTTACCCTTTTTCTAGGAGAAAATGTATGGACAAAAAACACAAGTAGATGAATTTCAAAATACAGTTGTTTTTTCACTTGGTTGTCATCCTCATGAATTGATAGGATATAGTAATTTCTGATGATAATAATAGTAAATACTATCACATGTTTATCTTTTGCAAATCTGAAATCCAAATTAGGACTAATCCACGTCCTATAAACAGAAGAAAAGTACAGTATGTCCCCATGTACTGAAGTATCAGAGTAAAATGGAAAAATACTGTTATCTCCAGATCATAAATGGGAATTTAAAATGAGTGGGCAATTGTTACGGAAAATTAGTGTTAAAAAGGTGGATATAACAAAAGTGTCCAGGGACACTTTTTAAAATATTTAGGTACCTAATTTTCCTCCATGGGAAGTGGTGAAGGATGGCTCATATTCATTGCAGGGAATAAATAATTATGTGTAGCATCTCAACACGTCCTTCTGCTAATTTATTATGATGCAGCCCCACGCAAAGAATACACAATTAAAACTGGCTAATTAAAATGCAGTTGGTTCTAAAAAAAACTTACTTAGAGAACTCTTACTGCTGATCTGCATAACCATTTTTATATACTACTTTATTTGAAATTAATGCAAAGCTAGTAAAAACAGCTGTTTTATGGTTTTCTTCTATAAATCTTAAAATGTGTAAGATGGTTAGA
The DNA here is from genome assembly GCF_964034855.1 of Anser brachyrhynchus. NCBI lineage: Eukaryota > Metazoa > Chordata > Aves > Anseriformes > Anatidae > Anser > Anser brachyrhynchus. Next base: position 32,905,458 of record NC_137695.1, read on the forward strand.
TGCAGTAACACTAGAAAAATGAAGATAATAGAGTGTACACTTCAGTTCCAGTGTGGCTTCAGTAAGGTTTTATTTGGAGTACCCAGCTGTGTATACAGACACAGTGGAATTTGGTTTGTGAGGAACCTACAAAAATTACACAAATAACTAGCATTTTTTTAATGAATAATACACAGACATGCACCTGCTTCAGAGACTCGATAGATTAGTCTTGCAGCCAATAGAAAAGCCCCTTGGAATTCAATTACATGGCTGAAAAACAGAAAACAAAATCATGGCTATACTTTTAGAACTCTAACCAGCAAAATGTTAGCAGTTCCTGGGCTGAGCTTTTCCTGAGGATTAGATTGTTTCAGTTTGTTTTACTTCCCTGTGTCCTATTGAAAATTTATATTATTCTATTCTATTCTTGCAGCTGGAGCCTCTCCCGGAAGATATTGTGCACCAAATTCCCAATAAGAATGCAATAGCTTCTTTAAAAAAGACCACTGAAATTCAAAGTATGTTTCTCAGTTTGGGTTGTTGGGTTTGGGGTATTTGTTTATTATTAATTAATGTCATAGAAATTAAACTGCGTTTCACAGAAAACAGCAGGCAAGCTTTTTGTGTATAAATCCACATGCTGTGTCTAGTATGTGTATATACATATGTATATATATACACACACTTTTGTTTCTTTGCCATCTCTTTGTTTGTGCTATGTATTTATCTCTGAAGAATTAAGCCACTTTAATTATTTAGAGCTTTCTGATGCTTGAATATTCCCAAATCTCTCCATTCCAGATTAGTTAAATGAAATAGGTGTTTGTCAGTGAGGGACAGGAACAGACAGGTAAATCAGAACTCTAAAAAATATTTTTTGCAGTCTGTGTAGTCCTTTACAAGATACTCACTTTAAGGTGTAGAAGAATTTGAAATAAAATGTAAACGCTCAAACTGGGCACTGATCCCTGGAACAATGGTGACAAATATGTTGTGATTTTATCCTATTTCTAGTGCAGGCAATACTTTGCTTCATTTGTGCGCCTTGCTTCCAATCCTTTATTAACCAGATGCTTTGGGGCTTTTGCTCTGCCCTCACAGAAAATTTTTCACTTTGCCATCAGTTGCCTTAATACATCTAAGCAGACCTCCCTTCATTTCTCTAATCTTCTGCTCTGTGCCATTTTACCAAGGCAGCAGGAGCTTCCTGACTTCTACTGTTTGCTGGCTCCTTAACAAAAACAAATGGATAACAAATGTTTTTATTATGTTAGGTTAATCACAAATAATTGGGAGTCATCTCTATAAAATAAAAGCAGCTTTTCCATCATGCATTATCCACTGATAATGCAGTACTTTTCAATCTGACGTTAGTAAAGAGATGATGAAAATTTATTGTAGGTGTATAATTTATCCTTCATATTCAGTAGTTACCCAAATATGTACATGCTCTAAGTAAATTAGCTGTATATGATAAATTTCAGTACGTTATTTTTGCTGAGTGGTATGTTCTAGGGTAGCTTGTGAGGTAGAGTCTTTCTTAAAGTTCTCTGTTAATTACCCGGTAGGAGTCAGCAATGTAAGGAAATTTAAATCCTATGCAAGATAGTATTGATTTACAAATGATAATAAGGACTGAAAGCTACACACAAGACACCAGAGATCTTAAAGACAGCAGGAAAAAATATCTAAATCTGTTTGGAATTTAATGTATGTATTAAATGCAATACATGTTGAAATGTAATACATGTACTTAATGAAAAATGAATCTGAAATAGACAAAAAGTGGAGATGAAAAAATAAATAATACTGGATCTAGAAAGGCATAGTGTTTTACCAGCAATGTTTACACATCAATGATGGCCATTTAGAGAGAAGGAAGAGACTTAGGAACAAGGATATGTTGTGTGTCTCAAAACACAGTCCAGAGCTCTGCAGAGTGGCTTAATTTTGCTTGTTCAGAGCAAACTTTTGTTTGAGCAGACCCAGTACAGCCATGGCAGTCCAATGAACTTCTGTAACCTATACCAGGCTGCTCAGGATTTGGAGTTATTTGTACATAATATTTTTGTTTGCTTGTTTGTCTGTTTGATTTTTGGTCATTTTGTTGTTGTTTGTTTGTTTCCCAGCTATTACCTAAAAAAGTTATGTGTGCATCATGTTGTCTGGAGAGAGGCCAAGTATTAAAAAGGAATGTGTGTGGATGACGGAAAGGAATACTGAAGAAGTTTAGTAGGTTTTATGCAGGACACATAATTAGACGGAATTCAGAGAAGCAAGTACATGTTGAATGTTACAGAGTTATGCAGGCTGAAAGTAGTGGAGGTGGAGGAGCACCTACAAAGGTGTTGAGAAAGCCTGCTTTTTCTAAATGATTGCATGTGTCTTGGGCCTATTTCTGTGATCCAACTTTGATAATGAATGTTAGCAATATTTTAGACCAAAAAAAAGTCCCTCCTTTGTGTTTGTTTCAAAAAAAAATATTGAAGATGCAATACCTAGACAATGAGAGGAAACAAATTTTTTTTGTAAGGGGGATGGAATTTGTATAAATGTTTTGTTTGTGACAGTGATCTAAAGCTCTTTTGGAAATGTAATATATTTGGAAATAGTAGTTCCCACACCCATGTAATATGGTATTTCTAAACAATCCTGTTCATTAGCTTTAATACAACCCCCAAAACAATTTTTTTCAAGCAAGCCATGGTACAGCATGTCCAAAGCTATTGGTGAAAGGCAATTACAAATGGCCGTAACCAGGACAGAATCATTCACTTTTATTATTTCCTGGTTATAAACAGTGCTCCCACAAATTTTTGAGGGGGACTTAAGCACATATTCATGCTGAAAGCCAAAGCATATCTAGAAGACTGATTTGGTTTGACTGTTACTTCTTGCAAACAGTGACTGCTCTTCAAGTTTTGTATGAATGAAACCAGCAGCATGCTCCCTTCTTTTCCCTGTACTCCACAATGTTATCAGTGAATGTAACAGGACTGGTAGAAATCCACATCCCAGCATAGCACAGTGGAAACAGCATTTTCAAAGGTGTGAGCAGTTTGAGGTAGATGTGTCTCCTTTAAGCTCATCTAATTGTCAATCCACAGCATACCTAGGGTTCCTAACAAAGCTCCTTTGCAGCTGTGATTGCCTCTCTGTTCCACGAGACTTTGCCTGCAAATCTTTCAGTTGAAAACATATTCAAGCACTGTGTTCTTTATGCACACTATATATTTGTTGTTCTTTGTTAAGGAAAACTTGCAAAGCTGTTCTGCTTACCACAGGTGTGCATAAGCTTTCTGATTTTAAAGAAAAATCTACCGGTGCTTTTTCACCAGCATCAGAAAGCCCTGCACAAGGTACCTGCTACTACCTGGATGCTATTCCTAATTGGAACTGCTTTAAAATTTCCTCCCACAAACCACAAACAGCCTGCCATGTACTCCCCTTCTCCAAAATCCTCCACTGCAGCATAGGTGCTGCCACCTGCTTCCTGGCCAGACTCTGCTACCCCTCGCTATTGCTGAAATGCCTCTGTAACACAATTCATAGTGCAGGGAAACAAGAAAAATCACTGATCGCTTGGGAGCGAAGGGCAGTTAAATGGGCACAGAGAGCCTGCTAATATGCTTGAATTGGCCCTGAGTTTTAGCGTTACAAGAAAGCCCGGATTCAGGGGGCAGCTGGTGTGTGAGCCTGTGTGTGAATGAACGAATGTGATGTAGCAATACTCACTGATGCTGTTTTATTGTTGCTGCAGGAGAGCAGCACAGTGGTAGCTGGGTACTAATATTTTATTTTATGAATAAGAGCCCTTGAAAACTCCAGCAGTGAACATGGGTTCATTTCTTTTATAGGCAAGAGGGGGTATTATTCCCATGCCAACAGATTTGATTTTCTTGCACATCTGTTTCTGCAACAAAAACCCCACCCACTCTGTGAACATTTAGCTCATAAATTATAGGGTTTGAATTGGGTGTATATTGCAAAGACTGACTTTTGCACATATGATCTGTGAGAACACTGTGGAATGCCCATATAAATTTTTGTTTGTTTTTAGTGTATTTTTTAATGAATAGAGAATATGGTCTCTGAGCACAGTAATAATAGAGAATATTTTTGTCTTGTTTTTATAAAATTTGCCAGGCTCCAATCACTGAGCCTACTGCTATGTACATAACTTTTTAGCTGTGTCTTTCATGCTTTTGGAGCAAAGCCAACCTTCTAACACTTAATCTCAACTTTGTAGGATACTTAATACACTTTACATTTTATCCCCAGAAGGTCCCTGTTATTTAAAGATTCTGCTAACTACTCAAACGTGCACACTATTAGAGTTCAAAGAAACACTCTGGCCATGCTCACTGGTTGTTCTTGCAGATTGACTTGGGCTTTCATCTTGCAATGATATTTTTGAATAAAGACATTTTCAGGCTTTATTGACAGCTGCTTTCTCACTGGAGGGAAAAGTTCATCTTTGAAAAAGCCTGAAACATTGCTGAGAGCCATGTTACCAGTGAGGGAGTTTTCAGCAGCCTTTGTGCAGCACAGACAGCACCACCACTGGCCTGGCCTCCCAGCTGTCAAAGCCTCCAGCTACCCCCCGGATAAGCACCTCTCCTCAGCCTGCTGCCCAGCTGCCAAAATTCTCCTTTTAGCCCTTGGAAAAGTCCCCTACTTGATCCCCTCTCTTTCACAGCTGTTGAAACCCTCTGTCTAATTCCCAGATAAGTACCCTGACCCAACCTCTGCAGCAGCTGCTGGAAGCCTCTTGCTAAACACTGCATAAGCACTGGTCCAGAGCTCCCAGCCTTCCCAAAGCTCCTCATTTCCAGGTGTCATCCACCTGGCAATTAGCGAGTGCTTGGTGGATTACTGGGTTGTAAGAAATACATATGTAAATTCTTACTTTTCACTGGGTCACCACTAATTGTCCTCCTTTTCTTAACAGCTCTGCAGTAGTGGGACATTTTTTATGTTGCCCATAAGTCACCTGCCACTGTTGTTGGTGTGACTCAAGAAGCTCCTTACTGTCTCTTCTGTAGCAGGCTGAAAGATGAGGATGCTCATGTTTTAAATCCACTGGTGTGTTTTTACACTGCAAACTAGAAAGCTCTATTCCTTATGATACCTGTCAGCTTTCCAGCAACGGCCAGTTCATATATGAAAGTTTTAAAGAAATTATTGTTCTAGTATACGCCCTGAGGTTGGAGGAGAAAGAACATCCAGGACTAACAAACCTGATTGTTCTGGCAACATCCCTTCAGTCCAAGCTGGCATTTCTGACTTTTTTCCGTTTTGAGACAGTGCTGTGTGAGCATGTTGTAAAACAATGTTCATTTTTCTAGTCCTATTTATTGTGTATGCATCAGCTGTTTGCAATACCAGAGCTTTTAGGTATTAACCCTGCCCTGAACTCCCTTTACCTTGTGAAGATAAAGCCAATAGCCTGTCTGACAGTATGAGTTCATTAGGCTGCATGTTACTCCGCCGGTTTATTACCTTCTGGGGAAGGGTGTGACACAGCCCTTGGAATGAAAGAGCTTTCCAACTTGGCATTTGTAGGTTCAGAAATATACTTTGCTGCAGTTTGAAATTTCAATTGTGCTGCTTACACTGCAGTGATTTTAAATTATAATCACCCGGTGTTGAACTAAGTGATTACTATGCTTGTACCACCATGCTAGCTAAAATTCCCATAAATTATGATGTTATGTTTTCCTTAGGCAAGTACTGGAAGTCAGTGGAGCCATATTCTGTGCCAGTGGATTGTGCTCTGGCTGAGTCTCAGAAACGAGAGAGGGAGGAGACAGAAACAGTATCTGCTATGGCCTCCCTTTCAGTGGATGTTGAACAGTGCTTTCCTCAGGAAGGCAGCAGGTAAGCATATGCAGTTATTGCAGAGAGCAAGGCTTTTACTCTCCAGTCACACGAGATGCAGAAGACAGCTAGACTAAGACTTGTTTCAAAATTGTCTGCTAATTGAGCTACCTGGAATTTGTCATCCCTGAATTTAAGTTCTCCCTACTTGGCTGCTGGAAACAGAGGTATTCTATGCTAACATATTTTTGATGTGTGTAATTCTTTACTAAGGTTCATGAGTAGTAAAACAACCTTATTTTCTCCTCGTGTCTAAAGCTCTCTACTATAGAAAAAGTGCACAATTGGCATTACCTGTATGAAGATAATAGACATATTCAAGTGTAATCAACTGTATTCTTTTTATTGGAAGCAATTCAAAACTGTTTTAGCTTTAACTTTCTAGGAAGGCATCTAACACATGGTCAGATAAATTTAATAAGGATGGACTTGAATCATTATTAAATGATATTAGATAGGCATTAAATGTTACTTCCCTGGAAGCGATGGAACAGGGCCAGTATAAAACTTAAAGCAATCCTGACCAGGATCAGGGCCAACATCTTCTGCCTACTGTGCTGAAGGTACCAGCTAAGAAGGAGAATGATGTTTTTTCCATCTTGTCAGCTGCTTTTTTAGGTTAATGAACATTGCTTTCATTTTCACAGCCTGAGAAAATGATACAGTAACTGCTGTTGGTTTTCTGCCAAATAAAGATGAAAAAAAAAAAGGCCACTGAAGACTATGTGGTCTACAAAACAGTACTTGTTCAAAGTGACACCAGGAATCAGAAGAATCAGAAGAGCCACTGCAGAAGTTCTCGAAGTTTCCTATTTACTCATCTGAAGGACAAACTTTTCTGTCCTTCTCCAACAGAGGAAGACCCAAAGTGCGGGGAGGTGTTCAGTTTCCATCACGAGAAAACAAGAAAGGGAGGAGGAAAGGAGAAAAAACCCTTATAAGGAGACTCATCAGCTCCCTTCATGCTGTGGATTGGAGCTGCATAACAGCAGGAGAGAAAGGAGGGAGCTGTGGGTAGGCAGAAGGGTGGTGGGAGTGGGGCCAAAAGGATCCATGGTCCTACGCCGTGACAGCGACTTGTTTGATTTGGTTCTTGACTCCTTCACGGGCTCTTTTATTCAAAACTGGCCCGATAGGCAGCTGAAAGCATCCAGGGGGATAGTGTGGAGACAGCTAAAAGCTATAGCTGCATTTGGAAGTGAACGTCTCTCTCAACCATGAGAGCATTCATCTGTCAGTAAGTTAGCATGTGGGGCTCAAAGGAACACATGAGGCAGAGCTAGCTAGTAAAGTTTGCAGTGTTTACATAATTACCTTTCTGATTTTAATTACATTTTTGTATGCTATGGCTATTTTTGGTCTAATATTATTACAAACAAATCCATAAAAGCTTAGGGAAGGATCCAGTGATGAACGCGAGACATATTTTAGATCTGTGAGTGTGTTAATCAGTGTTAGGCTAAGGAATAATGCAAAGTTTTTCATATAGATTTGTGACAGTCACGAGACACTTCTGTTAGCCAGGGACAGAAAGCTGGGGATCCTATTCATGTATGTATGCACAGCTCTGAAAGACATGGAATTTTAATTAAAGTGTTGGAACAAAAACAGTCAAACAAAGTTTTAAATTGTGTGAAAAAGGGTCTGGTTAATTTTGTATATTTTTATATTGCTCAGAATAACCAAGAACTGTATTTGTTATGAGCCTCTAGTCACTTAAAACTACAGCCATCAAGAGCAACCACTGATCTTACATGACTTGAACAAAATAACCCTTTGACTAATGCTGTACTTAATTATTGTATTTATTACCTACCCACTGATAACCTGTGACAGTTTCCACCCACTCTGAAAACAGCATTTCAGAGCAGAGCTGAGAGGAATGGAAAAAAAACGGATGTGCTGAAATGTACACAAGTGGAATTCATGTGGCTGCCAGATTCATTACACTTCATCAGTCCTGGGCTCTTATGGGGGTGAAGCCCATCGTGATGAATTGTTCTGTGGAAAAAATGGCTTCGTTTGAAATGTCTTTGGTGCTGCAGAAGTTTTTCAGCGGCACAAATAAATCTTTACATGCATGTATCCCTGATTCTGTTTCCACATTTGTAACTCTTAAGTTACCCAAAGTCACCCAAAGCCAGAGAGCAACAGCACAACATAAGCATTATCTCCCTGAGCCAAAAGTGACACCTAGGTTTTGTGAGGCTTCAGGATATCACTCTCTTGGCTTTCTTCCTGCTGAATGTAAAGAGGAATATGGGATCAAAAAGGGTCACCCTGACAGTCTGATTTCAAAGGCGCAGGCCACAGAGCCGCAGGGAGACCTGAGGGGACCTGGCTGCACTTTGAGCATGAATGAAACTCTAGCACAGGATTATAAATCCAGGGATTGATTTGACATTGCACACTACAGTTCCATGCCAGAATAACTTCATTCATTTAACAAAAGCATACTGTTCAGTTCATAGATGCATACCAACACAAGCTGGAGTAACGTAGTGATGTCACAACTTTACTTTTTCACATTTGTTCCATTTGTTATAATTAAGGACCAAGTACATGATGCTCCTTCTCTAGCCTCCTTCTATGACAACTGGCAGGTCTGCAGGGACATGAGGAGCCCTCAGGGCTCTTAAGTGGACCCCTCTTCCCTATTGTAGGTGGCAGTCAGCTTCTGAAGACCTATCGAAAGCCTTCGCCTTGAGTGTTTTTGGGGAAAAGTTAGTTGTGGCTGGCAGGGCAAGTTCAGAGCAGAAAGTGCCATGGCTAACAGGGCAGCCTGAAAGGTTCCTTCATTATGCCAGGAGCCAATTAACTTTCTCTTAATAGCCACCATGGCTAGCCAGGCTGGTAATTCTGGTCCTTTTTCATTGAATCGATGACAGACATCCTGTTGACTTCAGTTTTGGATGGTTGGGCCTGCAGATGAAGAGTGGCAGCAAAACTCTTTGTGGGAAACTCTTGCCAGTTATGTTGGAGGATATATTGGTGTTTGAAGTGAGATGACTCATTTTAAACTCAGATTTTGGGTAAAGCAGCTCTTTTCCTGGCCAAGTCATATCTGACTCATTTACCACTGATGAATAAACGATAAAATGCTCCTGGCTAAGGCCCCTCTTAAGTTTTTCTCTTTCTTTCGTCTCTCTTTCTTTCTTTTCTTCAAGTGACAGTGCAGATTATTTTTTTTTATTTGATTTTCTCTGACAGGCTAAATGAAGAAAACCGTGAAAGCTGCTACGCTTTTTGTGTTTAATTTTACCAAAGCACAACTCTGCATTTTAAGATTAAATTGAAACTTGATTACAGACTTCAGAAGAGAACAGATATAGAAAAAAGCCTCTGTGGATAGGAAAGAAAACATGCATGATGCTAACAAAGATTTAAATACAGATGCAATTAAAGGAACAAGCATGCCCTAGAAAGCATTTCTAACTACCATAACTTTTGTGTGTTGATAACTGCTTATTCCCTAAGTGAGATACAGATTTAACTGATTAGAATTTTGCTTTGGCCAGACATCTGTTTCAGAAATCTTGCTATGAAAATATTCAATACAATGCTGTCCATGATACACTGGAGCTTCTGTACATTTCTTCTTAAAATGGAAAAATAAAAGGGTGTGGAGGGAGATCTCTGGCACTTACTACTTTTACAGCAAACAGTAAATCTTGAGAATGACATTTATCAGGATTTGACTTTATGGCCCTCATTCAGCCAAGCATAGGTTTTACTCAAATAGAAATGAAAACAGTGTCATTTTTAGATATTTCTCTCAGTGTTACTGAGCTATCAGTTGCATTTTGAGTCATGCTGCAATATATTTTATAGCAGTGAGAATGGTTGAATTGTGGGGTACAGCTAGCTGCCACCTAGGGCCACATTCTGTGTTTGTGCATCAGCTCACAGAGCTTTGCTTAGCATATTGCTGTTTGGGTATCCACTTCAGCTGGGCTGAAGAACCTACATCTACCTGGCCATACCCCACAGGATCTGAAATCACAGCCAGGCTCAGGGGCTAGAGGATCTGCAGCCTTATCTTGCCCACCTTCCTCTCATCCCCCGGTGGAGGGTGCCTAAGGAAGAAGAGAACTGGGAACAGATACGTTGAGAGACAGCCTTGCTCTGCTTAGTCTCTAGGTCTTGATGGCTGTATCTGACCCATCCTGTGTAAAAGCTTCCAGGATACCTTCCAGATGTAAATTTTTCAAAGGTGTTTTTCAACCATCTTGCAGTTTTGGTGTTCAGGTAGTGAATCCCACAGCTTCATCAGGCATTGCACTTCTTTTTCTTTGCTCTAAACTTATTAACTGGTAAATTCACTGAACATTCTCTAGTTATGAGAAATCAAAGATTTTTTTTCCTTACTTTCTCGTCCAAGACATTTTATTCCTTCTGGTATGAAAATAATTTCTTCTAATCATTCTTCTTGCCCCTATCTATGTCTTTTCTATTTCAACTTTTATTTTTTGATGGAGTAAGGACTGCATCCAGGGCACCAGGTGTTGGGCATACTATGTATTTATAAGGAAGATTAATGATGGGCATTTTTGTTGTTTGTTGTTCTTTTCTACTCTCGTTAACTCCAAGCTCTCAGTAATTGCCATCACAGTATATAAACAATTAAATCTGTCCTCCCCCCCTGCTTTGTGTATTACTTTGTATCTGTTTACCTTCTTTTCCACTCAGAAATGGTGCTATGGGCTTTAGGTCTGTCTAGTATCTGTAATTTTGCATCATCAACAAATGTTATCAGCTAAATGTACTGGTACTCTGCCACGTCTTCTTGAGATGCTGTGGAATATCCTTCCATGATGAACATTCACCAGTATTATTATCCATTTCCCACATTTGATGGATTGTTAATCCATGGCAAGACCATCTCTCATAACCTAAGTTCCTCAAAGCACTTGGATAAAATTTCTGGAAGACTTTCTTTGCAGAGGTATCACTTGATCCCTCTTCCTTCAGTTCCTTCAGAAACTTCTAATAAATTCGGGAGGCTTGACTTCTCTGCAAGAGTTAAGTCTTAACTCATAGCCAAATTACTATTATCTAAATGCCTATTAATTCTGTAATTTTTTATAGGTGCTATCAATTTCCCCAATACAGACTTACTGTATGTCCTGTAGTTTCCAAAATGGGGATTGCATTTCTTACCCTCTCTACCTCTGGCATGGATGCTGAATTAAGCAGTGGAATATGCTCAATAATTATTTATATAGAAACATCATGATTACATTCCCTTAGAACTCAGTGGACAAATATCATTTGCTCTTAGCAATTTGGCAATGTTTAATATATCAGCTTGTTCTAGTGCTGATTCAGTTTAAGACAGTTCATCTGCAAATAATAAGATCTGCCTGATGCTTCTCTAGTGAACAGAGATATAAATAGTTCATTTTGCTCTTGTGGTTTACCTTCCTTGATGCTCCTTTTATGCTTTGATCATTTCTTCTGATGTATTTTGAAAGATCCTTTTATTATTAGTTTTTATGCCTTTAACATGTTGCTCTTCAGATTCTCCTTTCGGCCTCATTGTGGGTTTACATTGAACTTGCCAGTGTTTCTACTTTGTTTGCCTTATTTAGTCATGACTTCCTCTTTTGAGAGCTTATGTGTATTTACCTTATTGTGCTCTTAAACTGTGAAGGTTTTTTTTTCTTTTAGTTCCTTTTCTTTGATTCATACAGAGTCAATTTTTACTAGGATATACACTTACCCAGGATCTCTAATATGATGTCTTCAGGCACTCTTCAAATCATCTTCATGGTTTAGAAATGTACCTCTTTTTCCCCAGCTCTTTGCTACCAGAGGATCACTTTTCAATTACAATGCTCTTCCTTGAGACAGCTGAGTTAAATTAGGAACAGATTACAGCATAAAAGAGCCATACCCCACCAGAAAATCTATCTTCTGTTCAGTGATTTTTGCGACTTGGAAGCATACCTTGAATTTTTATTTTTATGTGTGTGATGATGTAGCTATGAGGAATCCCTGTAATTCTAATTTATAAAATAAGGTAAGATAAATGTTTGCTTTTTTTGGATGGTTTACAGGATTTATCTGTTTTTAAATATTGACTTAAAAAAAAAAAAGTGCAGATACAAGCTATTTTAAATAGCATTCACATTAAATAATATGGTTGCCATTTACTTACAACTGCCACAGAGCAGTACGTAAAATGTCACAAGTTTAGCCAGAGTTTATCCATATGGCAGGATTCTCTCATCTCCTCCAATTGTTTTAATATAATCATATGTTTTAGCAGTAACTATGAAGAGACTATTTCACTCTACAAGAGTGTGAACTGCATATAGAGAGTGGCATAGGTGAGCAGCCTTTATGGCATACCCAAGTAATTAGACCAAATGCAAGAGGGCTCTGCTCCTAGGCACTTGCAATTTCAGTGAGCCACCATGAAGCTTTATGAAAAATCACAGTTGTGATTCAACATTAATTACAGTCCCAATCTGTGCCATTTGGGATCTGCCAATCCCACAGATCAGCCCAGATCAGACCCAAGCTCACAGTTACATTTCTGAGGAATTAGTCAGAACATACAATATGGGTTGATTTTTTTGCCTGTTTTGTGTTTTTATGCCAACTTCTTGTCAGCTACAGGAAGACAGACTGAACTGATATAACTAACAATGACATAATTGAGGTAACATAAATTTGGCCTGTCAGACTCTGCCCCCTTGATTTTTTATTTTATTTTTTGGAAAACTTTTGATTTCAGCTGAATGGGTATATATATATTGATTCACCTCTCAGAGTTATATGATTACAGTGTTTTTCTTTCTGTGCAAAGGGCTCTAAAACTTTACTTGCTCTCTCACAAAGCTCTGGCCTAAGCTGTTATCCCATAAAGATGCATGGTTTTTAATGATAAGTTGTTGGATAGATCCAGTGACTTCTCTTGCACAAATAATTTGAAGTTAAAGCACATGCACGAATCTTCAAAGCAGACTGGAGAAGGTTGAAAATACATTGAGAGACAGCAGTTGGATTTGCCAAGGCACCTGAACCTCCTCTCCATTTCCAAAAAGGGCTTAGCATCTTGTGCTCGCATATACAAATTTCTACTGGTGCCTAGGCTCTGGCTGTTGCAGAATATTGGGATGTTGTTGGAGTGTGTTAGAATATACTAGGACACAGCACTCAAGGTTAGTCCTGGTGCTCAGAAGTGCCCTCATCAGGGAGAAATTGCTTAGGACTCAAACCACGAATGCGATCATCTCCGAGTTGTGCTACGTTCATGAGAATGTCAGTCCTATAGGCCAAATACATGTGAGCAGACTTGCATGTACTTCTTCCCTATCTCTATAAATAAACCAAACTCCCACTTCCACTTCCAGAAGTTTTCCAGAGCTCCATTCCTTCCTACTCTGCCAATCTCCAATTGAAATCTATTGAAAACTATTTCTTCCCAGTCACTTATTCACAGCACAACCTAAAAGCTTAACTGTTACCTGCTTTCAAACTGCTCTCTTCTCAGACAGCCCCATAAGTCTCCGAGTGTTTAAGAGGGCCTACTGCACTTTTACTTTATGCCAGAGAAGCAGGTCCTCCAAGAGTGGCTGTAGAAAGTGGGAACATGTAGTCAGCACAGGAGCGATATACAACAAGCATGGTCTGTACATGGAGCATGTTCCTTTACTATACCTGAGGACCTGAGCAGCAGGCTGAGCTCCATCCCACCTCTGTTGCCAGTGTGCCACCTCTGTCACAAGCCAGAACAATGCAAGGAAATGGGCGAAATGGGGAAATGGGGAATGGGCGAAAGTTGCGACGGGAGTTTTAGGTTGGATGTTAGGAAGTACTTCTTTACCGAAAGGGTTATTAAGCATTGGAACGGGCTGCCCAGGGAGGTGGTGGAGTCACCATCCCTGGAGGTCTTTAAAAGACGTTTAGATGTAGAGCTTAGCGATATGGTTTAGTGGAGTACTTAGTGTTAGGTCGGAGGTTGGACTCGATGATCTTGAGGTCTCTTCCAACCTAGAAATCTGTGATACTGTGAAAAATAAAAAGACAGCAATGATTTATTTTTTTTTTTAAGATGTCTCAATAAACATATTTTGGTAAGCTCTCTGGGCTTCTGCTGCCTGTTGAGGAGGAGTGATGCTCTGCTGCATCTGTGCATAGGCAGGACAGTGCTCCCACTCAGCTTTGCTCTGTCCAAAGTGGCCCCTGCTGCAGCCTTCCTTGAAACTCTGCTTCACATCCCCACTCAGAAACAAGGGAGCTGCAGTGGTTATTGTACGCATGAAAATGTCTCCACTGTATAGAGAGGAACGAAAGACTAGAGATTTATAGATTAACAATCTTTTCTGGTTACTAACCCTTTGGAAAATGATTAGTCTGAAAAACATTTTCTTTTTCACATAGCATTCATCCAACTTATTTTTCAATATACTAGCTGTAATCATTCCAAATCATAAAGGAATAACCTGTATAAAACCATTTACAGAGACACTTCTGATTTTTTCATTGGGAAAGACTTTAATAAAGTCCAGACTAATTTAAAATTCTCTGGCTTCCTTGCTAAATAAACTACCAAAGCCCATGCAAGCCCCCATTAATTACTTCCCTCCCCACTCCCCCCCATGGGATCTCATGAGCTTGTACTTTCTGAAGTATTTTTTACTGAAGCTAATCATTATACCGGCTTATCAGATTTAACTGTTAAATGCCTGTTTTATTTATTAATTTGTGTTTACTTTTCTCCCTCCCCTCATTTCAGAATTGCTTGAAGCGATTAGTTTTAAGGAGGTCTTAGACTCATTTCTATACTGTATCCTGCCAGATTGAGGTGACAAATGGTGTATGTCAAAATTCTTACACCCTTCAACGGTGAGGTCTAACCGTGGTCTCAAAAGCTCCCAATTTTATAATTACCAGCATAATCCTCGGTTGCAGTAGCTTGTTACGTACTAGGAATTATGTCACTTCCCAACGGCTCGGCGTATGTCCCCATTTGATACTTACTGGATGTTTTAGAGCTCATCTTGCCTAAGCTGAATGTTTCCCAGAGGCTTTCAAATAAAAGAAACACTTATGATTTGATGAGCTATTATTAATGGATATCTGTCTATGACAGCGATGTGTTAATCAGGTTTAGAATTTGGTCTCAGAAGTTGCAGGGAGGCAGGCAGCCAGACAAGGAATTTATTAAAACACAGAATCAAAAGTCAGAGGACTGAGGAACCCCACAAGAAATGTTGCTAACTACTTGGCTACTAGTGAACCATTTTGTTTTAATGGTATGGGCCCGCTTAGAAAAACAAATGCATGTATTTTGAGTTGCAGATGCTTGCAAAATAAAAGTATCGCAGCTATTTTTTTCACAAAAATTATTTGATTCTGTTGACACAAAGCATGTACATTTCTGGACAAAAAGTTATAAAATATTCTGACATATTTTAATATAAACAGGAACATTTTAAGTGATTGCTTGGATCTAAAATGTTTTTCCACTTGACATTTGTTTATACTTCCTAGGAAAGAAACTCTATTTATGGATAACTGAATAACACAAATAAACATCAGAGAGAGCTGAAAAATCAGCTTTGATTATGCATGAAAATCTACAATGTCATTGTGTACTCTCGTGCCGTGTTCTGATTGCCTGTTTATTTTTACAGAGCTGCTGGCGAGCCCATGGAAGAAGAGCCAGCCTTGTGAAGTGCCAAGTCCTCCCTGATATTTCCTGTGGGTGACATCATTGTGTATCCCCCCAAAGCACCCTCAGACATGTCTTGTCTGCTGCTTGGGTGGCACGGATCAGATGGAACATAAACACTGGGCACAAAACTCTGAATAGCAGCTTCACTTGTTCTTTGGATGAACTTGAAAGGGCCCTAAAGATTCCTTAAATGTAACCGCTACAATTCTAGAGTTACAGTAAAACAGGCTTGGGAGAAAGAGCCTAGAGCATGCTTTTTATATGCTGTTTGACCCACTCACCAACATGAATTGTGAAATAGAGTATTACAAAATTCTACATGATAGATTATAGATACAAGAGTTGCAACAGCCAGCAAAATACTTGGTAAACTCCATGAATCACTTTCTGACACTTTTTACTGGGTAATTTTTTTCATACTGTGTTAAACTGTTAATAGAATTTGTTTTCTTTGCTTTGTGTAATGAAGAAAAAAAAAAACTCTTATTTTACATGCTGTTTTTTAACCCCTTGTAATGAGTTCTAGCAGAATGAGTAAAAGGTGTGTAAACTAAGATGAGGGATTTTAGCTAAAGGGAAAGTACTTCTTATTGTACTATAAATCCCCCAAAGTACTGTGCTTGGTGGTGCTTTTTTTTCTTTTCCCTTTTCCCGGACATATCTCCCCATTTTATGTAACCTTTTCTATCATAAAATCACATTCACGATTCCCTAAAATGAGCGACCTTCTGTCTTTAAAAAAGTGCTGTACCCGCCGTAGTTGACAGTAGCTCTCACCAGATGTGCAGCAGAGATCAAGTAGTCTCTGAAAAATGGATGGCTTTCCAAATGTGTTTTTAGTTTGTTCCAAAATGTTTCTGTGTCCTGACTCTGAGAGCAGCAATTGGCAGCGGCTGCGTGCAGCTCATTTGGAGCTCAGGTGTTTCCGTGGAGGTTGCGTGGGGAGCGTTTTTACAGGTTGTCGTGTGAATACAGACTGATTCTTTTATGTAGTCCTGCACCGAGAGAGCTGATGTTGCTTGAGAAGTTTCCAAGGGTTTAGGCTTTATTTTAGATCCCCCAAGTGCAGCAAGCTTTCCCTGCAATGTGACATTAGCTGTTTGATTCTGCGTTGGTGAACGTAACATAGAGCTGTGCCTTTAGCTGATAATGAACGCTTAAACTATTACACGTGTTGCCTTACCATCAGAGAAAGAGATAGGGCATGTATGTAAGACGACTTCAAATGAACAAAATTGTGCTACAGCAACTTTTATTTTGTTTACAACTTTCTCACCTAATGAACCCTGGGAGATACCTTGAAGTATTCTGCTTGCAGCCAGTATTTGATAGCTCGCTTGGCTTTTAAAATCAAATGATGTTCATTTTTATACATTTTCCAAACTGAAAGTATATATTAAAGCCATAAGTGAAGACTGTCATGCTTTTTATTCTGAAATCTGAAAGAAACCTTAATTAAAACAAGATTTTGGTGAAGGCCATGATATGAAAGATAGGGAACAATATGGTTTCAGTTATAGGCAGACTCAAACCTGTAAATCAAAGATGAAAGATTTCACTCAAATAGAATTATATAATTCTCTTTTGTTATGCAGTCAGACTATATCTTTCATGCATTTGGGTTTGTTTACGATTAGCATTTTAATTTTAAAGACTTTTATTACTTATACAAAAGCTCTCTGCTACAAGTTAGAAATCTGAGGCATGCTTTGAAAAGGGAAATCTAAAAAAGGAATGTCATTTCCTATAATGCAAAGTAAACTTTTATTCCAAAAGGCTTACTCTAAAATGGATGCATGCCCCTCAGAAAGTAAAATAAAATTCTACCTGCCATTTACAAGCCAAAACCATGCTTGTTTTAGTAATGCAAAGGGTCCCAGCCGGCTAAATTAACTCCTGGTGCAAGCCACCTTGCCTGACTTTGAGCTGTTCTGAAGGGACTGTTCACATGACTAAAGCAATCAGAAGTACACCCTATTATTTTTAGCAGACTTGTGATGGCAATCTTACTTGCCATTTACTGCAATTTACTTGTGGTCTTCAAAGAAGTTTCCCTTCAAGGAAACCAAGGACCATAGCTGATCAGTTGGGTAATTTGTAAAGCTTTTCACATTTTGAAATAATAGCTGCAAAATTTTAATTGAGTGCACAGTAAGATCATTTTAGAATTAACCCCACAAATGTAAAATGTGTGTCCTTAGCTTGCATGAAATGGAATATGAATTGCAGCTTGAAAAGTGATTTACAAACTTTGCCAATTAACATCTATATTCTGGGGTGGAAATCAGCTAAAGCTGTCCTTTGTAGCTGGAAATGCTTTTAAAATTCCAGAATAATTTGAATTAAACCACATTATAAACTCACACTTATGCATTTATACAGGCATACTCCCAGACAGACAACTAGACATGCTATTGGTTAAAGTCAGGATCATTTGGATAAGCAAATGTGCAAATAAACTACACACAGATTGTGTCCAGAACTCTGCTCTCACTGAAGCCAATTGCAAAATCCTCTTTGATTTCAGTGGGAGACGGATCAGGACCTGTTTTTTTTTTTTTGTGCGCTTTTTTTTTTTTTTTTTTTTTAAGTCCAGAACACCATTACTTTTTGATTATGTCATTACAAGGCACCGTACAGCCCTCTGGGAAATGATTGAGGCTTATGGTGAATATCAACACTTCCTTCCAAGCAGACCTGGGCTTTCCGAGAGGGCAGTTTCACTTGCTGCTGTTTTCTTCTCACAGGATTTTTTATTACCATCAATAGCTCCCTATGGATTGCAGTTAAAATATCTCCCAGCAATTTCAGTCACACTTCCAGGGAAATATTCACATGGACACTCTTAAAAATGTCCGGTTTTAGCTGGATTCAACAACAGATTCCAAGAATTTCAGAAAGGTGCATGAACTGCATGTTTTTCTGCTTCTAATGTTCAAATCCAGAGGCTTAGGAGCTCTTTTTGAAGAAACGTCATAGACTTATGTCTCCTATGGACCTCTGCTTAGGTGAAGGAGATTGACACTTCTGAAAATTAAGTCCCAGATATTTCTAGCCAGCTGCCAAAATATCAACATCTGAGCTTAGATTACTTCTAAAAAATGATCTGAAATGGGTAAATAATATGGGAGTAAATGATGATGCCTGTGTTCACGCAGGCAGTGAAGCTGAGGAGGTGGCAGGGAGCCTTCAGAGCCAGGGTGGCCCTCTGGCTGGTGCTGGTGGCATGGGGCCTGCAGGTCCCACAGCACCACCATGCCAGGCTGTTAGCAGCAAACCCTTGCCTTGCAGGGATTGCACTCCACTTCTGGATCAAGATTTCCCTAAGCCAGTGATCACCTGAATGAGAGATGCCACAGTGGGAAGTACCCCTGACATGCTTGCTCCAGTCTATATTCTTCCCTAGAGTTAGAGGCTGCATATTGAGCTCAATGGCATATTGGTCTTTTTGTGCGTTCTTAGGTCCTTAAGTTCATAGCAGAGCTTGAAAACTAAAAAATTATATGGCCCAGGATATCAAGAAAAAAATAAATCTTATCTAGCTTAACGCTTTTACCTGGGCTGGAGAGGGAACAATGATAGGAATGGCAAATCTCGAAACTGCTAAATCCCGTCTTGCACTTCATTTCTGGACTCTCTGTGTAGGAGTTCTATATGTACTAGTTTGGCTTTAATATAATCTGCAGCAATGAAATGCTTGATTATATTATCCTTCTTCAGGCAAAATGTCTAGCAACCAAACAAAGTTCATGGGAATTTTGCCAGTGTAAAGATGACAGAATGAGTCCCTTTTTAAGTTACGTACCTCCTTAATTTTACATTCAGTGAAAATTAAGTAACTAATTTGAGGCAAGTGAATTCAAGGAAAATAAAATCATTAAGCTATCTTAAATAAACACCATAAAATAAAAAGAAAATAAAAACAGCTGTCATGTAAACAAAGTTGACTGTTTCTTTACTTTGCAAAAAAGTCAACAACAAACTGCCAGCTGAAAGAAGGTGGCAAAATGAATCCCTCTCTCGAGTATGTAGTGTTTGATTTAATGTCTTATCTAAGTGCAGCCTCCCTAAAAAGCTGAGAGTCATAACCAGAGATGAAATATTAGAAAGGTTATGCTGCAGCCAACACTGTAGAGAACAAGAATGTAGAGACTGACTAATTTGTGTAGACAGACAGCAGGACACTTCTGGGGCAATGTGTCTGGGACGAAGAATTAGAGGGAACTTTTCCAAAGGCACTGGTGGCTGTGAGGCAACTAACTTCTATTAACTTGCATGGACAAGGAGGTGCCCAGCAAGCACTTGCTCTTTGGGAAATGCCCCCTGTCTCACAAACATGCCCATATGCTTACAGACATGAACCTCACTACACAGATTTTGTCCTAAACAGCAACAGCCAGGAGTGCTGCCTTGAAGTCTATGCCACGTATTTGCCCAAGAAGCATTCAGCCCCTCGCAGACACTTCATGGCAGGAATGATAGAGGGGAGGGCTTTTTTCTATAGCAGCCTTTCCAGGAGTGTAACAGTGCATGGTTGTTGTATTTTAAAGGGTCACAGTGGAACTTTCTGAACCATTGTGCTTTTTTTTTTTTTTTTTTTACAGACTCCATATGGAAGTAAAACAGAATATGCATGTGGCAGGGCAGGGTGTGGGGGTGCGGGGTGTTTGTGTGGGGGGAAGGGAACCTGCTGGGAAGTCATTTCTCTAAAATCGAGCTTCTGCTACCTATTTTTTGTCCTGAATTTTGAGCAGTTTGGATTTTTAATTATGATTTAAGCTTCTATTTTGTCATGTCACTTGCTTCGTTTTTTGCCTGTAATTGAATTTGCCCGTGTAGCACATAGAAAGAAAAAAGAAGTTGCCTTTTCTGACAGACGCCCCTGCCCTTGGTGTGGGAATGAGAATAGCTTATCTTTGTCACTTCTAGCAGCAATTAAATGTTTCATTTTTGTGACAGATCCAAACTGGAGTGGTATTTTATGAGTACGATTTAGCTGGCTGTCTGCTGATTGTTAAAAAAAGAAATTGTGAAACTTGCATTCCTCTCTAACCTCAAAAGGGACCCATTTTGATTTTAACAATGTAATATTTTCACTTGATCCAAAAGGTTTTTTGTCCCATGACATCTTGTTACTAGCTCGGTTTTAGTCTCTAGCAAATAACACACCACAGAGAGCAAAGACCAAGGAGGACGTTCCAGCAGCTATTAATTATAACTCTCATACACAATCCTTCATCCTGCTCTAGTGCCGTGCTCTGTGCTTCAGTATATTAGGAGAGTTTATAGCAAAGTATAGATTATTCTGCATAATCAAAGATGCTCCTGTTCAGATGTTAATTAGTGCACTGTGATTTGGGCTGCAGTTTATAAGGAATACATGCTCCTGTGTGGATGGTCTAGAGGCAAGTGAGGTATGAAACTAATGGCATTGGTACTGCACAGTGAGAGTGATTCTGTGTTAAAATCTCTACACATCATCCCCTTCCTGACGGTATGCCTGAATGGCTAGAGGCACATTTGCAACAGCAGAGCCGTAGGATGCCCTTATTCAAAGACCACTGCAAACCCTTCTCTCACAGGCTGTGGATAAGGTCTGGGAGGCAGTTAGTGAAGAAGCCTTCACTTTGCACTAAGTCCACACCCAAACTGCAAAAAAAGTTCAGATACAAATCTGAACTCTGCTACACATCCCTATTTCTGATATGAAGTGCCAGTTCTGCCTCTAGAAAAGTCTGTCTGAAAGAGCGCTGGCACCAGTGGATATGTATCTATTGAGTTTTGCAGGCTTCAGAAGGGTGTATACGTCACGTTATGGGAACAAGTTCATACTCATGTCTCTTGCTGCTTAATTTACTGCTATTTTATATTTCATGATTGGCTTAATATTCTAAGTTAGGATGCAGTAGGAAAGCATAAAGCAATACCTGGTGAACTCATAACTAAAGCTTTCAAAGCAAAATTACCGCTGTGGGTTTTTACAACACTGACTTTTCCATCTAGGGATGCACAGCTGAAATGTCTATTTTTTTCTTTGAAAATTGATGTTGCTATCTGTTTCTATGATAAAAAACAGTCCTTTTGCTCAGAGCACTAGAAGTTTATCTGTAATTTGTCTTTCCAGGCAGATCAGATTCTAAGAGATAAAGTACCAGTGGGACCAGTCCAAAGGGCAAAATTTTTAAAGGTCAATAGTAATATTTCTGTAAAAGTAAGAGGAACCTGTGGATTATTATTATTATTTCTGATACATTTTTGTATCTGAAAGTATCCAATGAGTAACGTTAAGTAATATTGTGCTCCAAAACTTCATTGGTTATAGATATATGAGCATTAGATTGGCGTGAAATAGTCTTCAACTAAGTTGTAAAAATCTCTTTTGTTTTGTGTTTTGTAAAATTCTTTGGCTATAGTCTTGTCCTAGTGTGAATAAAAGCTATTTGAGTAAGCTTGTTTGACACTCTGAGCCTTTTTTTTTTTTTTTTTTAATCAGCTCTGAAAAGAAGTGGAGCTTTGAACATGCCACCCTGGTTGGATCATAGGAATCTGACTGTTAAAATATAAAGGGCGGAGCATAGTGAAGCTGGAGTGGATAAAAAAGGAACCACAAATGTTAATATAAAAATAATGTTACATAGCAGGCTAAAACCCACACAAAACAGAGCGTTGCAAAGCTATGGCTTTAACACCAAGCTCATATTCTGTAGTTCCTTTGGCTCATTGTCCTGAGGCGTTGCAGAACACATAATTCTCCTCCCAGTTAAGCAATTTAAATAGTACGTGCGCTGTTTTGAAAGCCATAAGGCCCCTACTTTGTGGGAGGTGGGGAATACGCAGCATGCTGCAGCAATGCTCTGGACCATGGTATCGCGCCAGCTCCGCTGCTGTAAAACTTGGAGATATATGGATACAACAGAACTGGTTTTAGAAAGGTACCCCACGAAAACAGGGAGTAAGGAAGGGCTGTGCTTGCTGTGAGCATGCTTTGATCACGTGCACAACATCAAAAGTAGCTCACTGGTTTAGGCCTCTGAAATTGCTCCTGTACGTGGAGCTTCATGCACCTAAATTTGAAAATCGAGCAGGCAGAAAGGTAGCTGGAAGTACAGGCACTGGATTTGCACATGCGAATCCCTACCTCCTGGCACATATCCAGGGTGGATATTCACATATTCAGAGGTGGATTAAAGCCAAAATGAAGCAAAGCACAATCCTATGATTTTAGCTTACGTTCATTCTTCAGAATAATGCATCTTTTTCCTTTCTGGGGAAAAGGACTCCAGTCCCAGAAAGCCATCTCTCTATTCCAGTCAATAAAATACTGTTTGAAAATTGGGACTTGTAGCATGCAATTTCCTTGGCATATTTCAAAGAAGTTCCATGCCCAAAGGAGCTTAATCTGTCCAGTCTATCTATCTGCTTCTCTGCTTTGCTTGCTTCCTGCGATACCATTGTGATAAATTGCAGAGCCCTGTGATAAATTGCATTCATCATGTCTTTCTGGCTGCCTCACCTGCATTTTGTACATTAAACCACCTCTCCTGGGACTACTTCTAACATTCCAACCTTGTGAGAGGTTTCAGATAGACACTATTTCTGCTTTAAAATCAACCTGCCACAGATATAACCCTGCCTTTGAGAAGTGTAGTGGGTTTTTGGAAACCTTCAGACTAATGATACTTCTAGGAATCTCCTGTAGGTGGGTGGGAGTGAATTCTTCCAGATTCCTTCTCCCGTGCTTTTTCATTGCTTCCCCTGGAGATCCTCCTCCCTGGGAAAAATCTTTCTTTCCACTGGCAGCTCTGAAAGGAGTAGCATGAGTTGGATGGCTCCTTGTCAAAAAGGCTAAATAGTATCTATAAAAGCTGGATGGATATGTGTTGA
Organism: Anser brachyrhynchus; assembly: GCF_964034855.1. Taxonomy (NCBI): domain Eukaryota; kingdom Metazoa; phylum Chordata; class Aves; order Anseriformes; family Anatidae; genus Anser; species Anser brachyrhynchus. The sequence goes on from NC_137695.1 coordinate 32,928,892, forward strand.
GCCATTGCTTTTCTTCTTTATTTCTGCCTTTTCCCATCCAAATGAGAGGAAGATGATGTCAAAACTGTGGATTCAGAATGCTATTGAGATAATTTTATTATTATTATTTTTAATCACAGAAGGCTTTTATTTTTCATTTTGCTACCATAGTGCACCGGGTACAACACTTCATTCATACACCTCTCCTGGGCTCTTGGAAATGAAAGAGTTTGGGGATTTCTGTTATTTCCTTCCCTGGGTTTGCCTATAAATGGGAGCAGATTCAGTGAAAACCCAAAGTGAAGTTCTGTACTTTAACAGAAATTGAGTAAAGGTATGGATCCAAGATTTTGTGCAAACTTTAGCTTATTTACAGCTCTTAGCTTGTATGCTGCTTCAAGCTGGGCTTCTCTATCCACATATCACTGAAAAATGCCCATTATGGCTGCCACATTAACGTTTTCATAGGTTAGTAATAGCTAGATAGAGTACTGCTGGTAAGATCCCAAATTTCCTCATTTGTGATATGTTTAAATTATAGTCAACATCATATTACATCATTAATGTCATTATATCATTTGAATATGTTGGCTTTTGACTGTCTTCTAATGAAATATTAGCCTGTGCTAAAGTTATGAAAACACAAATCCACCAATCAATCAATCACGGTTAAAATATACATTACAAATTTATGTTCCTTCAGCTCACTACAGGTTCACTTTCCATATTCACAGTACCTGATCTTAGCTTTGATGAATACACAGAGATGCAATCTAACTCTCCAACGTATGTGTAGGGTAACACATTCAGTAACAATCTATCATTTTTCTCAGTGTTACAGTTAATATAGTTTTGAGCATCTTTCTGGAACATCTAGAGTTAATCTAGTCTTGTTATAGTTAATTTAGTCTATGAGCAGAGCTAAATTAGATGATTCCCTGTTTTAGCTACCAGGTGTGGCAGGAAACATCACAACTGACTCTTAGGAAACAAAACTCAAATGTATTCTGTAATGGATTTCTCTCAGTCTCAGCTATCGCTCATCCTTCCTTCATAACCATTTTGCATAAATATGTATAATGTTAAACAAAATGCTGAAGTATATTGGCTGTCACTAGAACTGACATGGAACAAATCTGTGTCTAATGCCTCAGCCAGTAGGAACTGGTTCCATCTCCCTCTTAGCTACTGCCTGCAGTGGGTGTTTGGGTTTGTACTGAAAGTTGAGTATGTAGCTTAAGAACAGCTGTGACACCATTTATAAACAAGAAAAAAAAAAAAAAAAAGGAAAAAAAAGAGAGAAAAAAAAAACAGAAATCTTTAAATTATGTGGACTCCAATTATCCTTTAAAATGTCCAGCACAATATTTCACAAGTAATAACATCAGAGTGTAGTATTGCTTTGCCATGAAATCTTTGGAATTTCCAGGAATATCAGATCCTGAAAAACCACTCCATCTTCATTGACCTACAATGGTGCTTTCATTAGAGTCAGTATCTGCAATATGGATGTAAATCTGGAGTGGTGTCAGCTCCTCCTGAGCCCTCTTTGTAATGATAACCACACCTGGACAATCACATACTCATGGTTGCTCTTCTATCCTCCAGTGTAGGTGCATATAATGCTGTCTCTGATTACTAATTGATGGCCCAACATGGAAGCAGTGGTACTAGCCACAAGCCATGTTTCCTTGGGCTCTTATGCAGATCTTTCGGCTTCTTGGTGTGACTGATCATGTCTCTCATTGGAAAGTAAGTGTTTTATTGATTGAGCTGAGAGGATCTAGAGAGGATTGATGGTGGCTAGCAAGTATTTTTCTCCATGGGCCTTTTTATTTTTCCAGTTAGGAGAAAATTATGCAGGAAAAGAAAAAATTATTGAGATTAGTATTGAAGTGCTGAGGAATGGTCAGTACTACTGTACACCATCAGGTCTCCTTCTCTTCCTTTTCAATAGGAATTAGACTTATTCTGAACAGCAGAATATTCTGAACAGTATTACTTTTTTTTTTTTTTTAGTACTTTGTAAAACTGAGTGAATTATAGAGGTCTTTTTATTGCAATGGTACTCATCATGAAAACCCAAGACCCTTATAAACACTTAGAGTTTCATCTTCACAACAGCCACAAAAGCAAGCAAGTTTTTGCCTCTTTTCATAGATGGGATTAAAAGAGTTTTTTGAGCATCTACGAAAAAAAAAATGTAGCTGATAGAAGAGCCTCCTGAGCTACAGTCCTAATGCCAGCACCCAGGCAGTCCATGTGACTATATTTCTTCCAGATGCCTTCACACCATAAAGTAAGTGTGTGTGTGCTTGTGACTTCAGATGCTGAATCTGCCTCTTCTAATTTTAGCTCATTGTTTGAGCTTGCTTGTTCTCTGGCATGTGTATTACTTACTGGAACATTGTTAAAGAACAAAAACATTTATTTATTTTTTCACAGAAGACAGTATGAGCATATAGAGGAGATGTGGGATTTTTATGAATCATATCCTGTAGTTTCCTTGTTTTTTGGTATTTTTTTTCTTACTTGCTCTTTGTTATTCAATGACCTTTACAAAACAGAGAGAATTGTTTGGGTTGTGTAAAAATCCAGGCACAAGAACTAGACCGTTCTTTTATCCTGCTAGATGTGTTGGCTGTTGTAAGGCAGATGGCAAGGAACACAAAAATATCAGTAAATACCGCACTTCTGCAAGGAATAACAACCGAACAACTTCAAATCAGGCTTCAGGGGATTTGAAAGGAAGTTATCTCAAGACTATCACTGTCTATAAACATAAGATCGTGGTTCTTATAACCAAACAAAGACATGTTGCCACAGACCTTATGCCCCACAGTAACCTTAGAGGTTCAATAGATGGATAACCCGAATAGGCACAGGCTGCATGCATGCCAAACCTTCCTAAATGAATGAAAAGCAAAGCCCTAACTCACTGCAAGTAGAGTTGGGAATTTTGGAAAAACTTGCTTCTTGCTAAACAGGTGATTTCTCAAAACTGCTTCTATTTTCTGTCTACTTAGACTTCCTTTGAGTAGCATTAGGGACTTTTTAAGATGTATTTTGCTTAAGCCTCCTACGTGCAGTTATCTAACCATCTTTTAATGCATGAAAGAAGCAGTGTGACACCGGTCATGGGATTACCCTTGCTAGGCTGTAACTTTATGTCTTCCTGTAAGACTCTTTTAGAAAGTCTGAGGTGCTATGCTCAAAATACGTGCTCCTGATTAGAGGCAACCAAAAGGCTGGAAACAAGTATGTGTGTGTATCATGCATAAGGAGTGAGAACTGTGTGAGCACCAGCTGGCTGAGTGGGGCCTTCACAGCAAAGAGCACCAGGACATGATTCAAAAGGTCTGGGATATCCTTCATCCCCTTGCAGAATCAGAAGCTGTTACCGACAACCCCGTGAGAGTCTATAGAAGGTCTAAGCCTGTGGTCAAATGCTATGAATATCAGGGTCATTGGGAAGGATGAGAAAACTTCAGAGTTGCACCTGAAAATGGATCATGAACCATGATATCAACACCAAGTGGTATCTGAGCAACTTGGAGGGAAGTTTAAAAGTGAGATCACAGCAGACAGTGTCTGCTGAGCTCCTGTCTTTAGTTCAAAAAGAATGAAGACGCAGGGTCACAATATAGGAAGAATTATTCTGTATAACACCCATCACCTCCTTGTGTTATGCACATATTCCTAGGAAAGAAATTTTAAGGACTGTAGGAGCTATGTCTAAACTCTGATATGAAAATATACTCCAGAGAGAGACTACACCATATTCTACGTAATTCTATGATCTAATTCACAAATGGCACAACATTTACTAAAGGAGGTGCGCTAAGTCAAACAAAAGTGACAGACAGGAACAGGAACATTGATCACATTAGATCTGCCATTTCTTCTCCATTCAGCAGTAATCATATACATAGTGGTGTGCTATTGCCAAGCTCCCTGGCAGCAGGCTGTGAGTTACTGCACATGGAAGTCACACAATCCAGCAGGTTAGTGAGGTGACGTGGCTGGGATGCTGGCAGGCGTGCTCCAATAGCACATCTGTTTGCTTTGCAGGCTTTTAGACAAAATTTAATGTGCATATGAAGGATGCTAGACTGACAGCCCTAGAAACTTGCTATGAGATTTGAGACAAGTGTATTATGTTTTCTTACTTGGTATTGTTGTTTATTTGTTGGGCTTCTTTTAGTTGTGTTCATGCCTATAGTATCTTAACCTACTATATCTTTTTCTGTATTATACCAGGAACAAACAGGTGTGAAGTCTGTTTATGCCTACAGTACCACACAAATCCAAAATACTTTTCTACGATAGTCATTATGGCATTAGACTGGCTGAAGTCACAGTCCTAAAAATGTAACCAGTATGATTATTGAGGAACGCTACCTGCAGAATCAGAGTCAGGCCATTGTTAAAATTAGGGCTCAGTATCTCCTGGTGCTGAGCTTCATAAATTTTGTGATGAATGCTCCCCTGCTCCTTAGTTCACCAGTCATAAAAGATTAATAATTACCTCATTTCTAGGTATTCCATGAAACAGAGAAGGCCTCTGTGAAATGCACTTTTCCTTGTATGCCCATGGTTTGAGCATTCTAACATTTTTCTGAGTAGATGTGCATCTGGCAATTTTAGACATTCTCATCCCTAGTCTTGTCTGATTTGGGAGATATGTCTGTTCTTCCCCTGCCTGGTCGCTCCCATTCCCACAGACAGCCCTAATCACTGGGACATGGAGCAGAGCTGGGCAGAATTCAGGAGATGGGAAATGCCAGTTTTTCAAATCCTGCTTTCATTTTTCTTCAGGGCAAATTGCTTTATATTTTATTTTTCAATCCCACGAGAGGAAAACTTTAGGGAAGGGGGACAAAGGGAAATATTCAACCTTTTTTGTTGTTGTTATTGTTTCACTTAGTTTTGGAGACATGGCTGTGTGGTTATTCCCAGGATGAAATATATCCCCCAGTACCCTGTCATCTGCTGACTATGTCTAATGGTGCTGTCAGCTTCACAGCTGCTGTTCATAGCCATGCTCTTCATGCTGTGAGACTGCACCCCAATCTCCCAAGGCAGTGTCTGACCACCGAGCTATACATGCCTACTCTCTCTCCCAATGAATATTTAAGAAGCATATATTTAGCTAACATATAAGGTGGTGCCCTCACAGTGCCCTCACTTTCAGATCCCTCCTGGCTGCTCTGAGTTATCATCCACTCCAGCTAAGGACCAAAAGCCTGTCTTTCCCAAAGCCTGATGGATATAAACATAGGAGAAAAAGCAGAAGCACATCTCTCCAGCTGTTTTTGGTCATGGTCTGATCCTGGAGGCATGCTAAGAGAAAATCTGACAGGTTGGGCCCAGTGGAGAATGTGGATTTGGATCAGTGGTGTGGGGCTGTGGGTCCTGAAACAGGGTGTCACTCTGGACTGGAAGGCCCAAAGGCAGTTTTAAGGAAACAGACTCAAGTTTTCCTTCTAAGTTTCAGCACCAAGGTTTACCACTAATATTAACCGCATATTAATATGTATGTAACCCACTAGATTTTTGTCTGATTGGAATTCAGATCCAAATTCAGAGTTAGGTTTGAACTGTAGTGCATTTCTAACATTGCTATATGCAAGGACCCCGAGGACCTAATGATTACCACTCTTCGAGTGGTCTCTTTTCTTTTCAAAAATATTTTTCAATACATTTCATAAAGCAGCCAAGTTCAGAGAAGCCAGAGAAGAGCAGGAGAGTTATTTATGAAGATGTGCATAACCACCTACAGGGCAGGCTTGAACTCACAAAACATGAACTACATCAGGCTGGACAGATGAGCCCTGGCTTCTGAGGTAAGAGAGACAGGAACAGTCCTGTGCCGTGGATTAAAATAGTAATAGGTGGGATTCCCATTGACGTTTTGGCTAGATCTTAAAAGCCTAGAGATATTCTCTGCTTTCCCTGGGCTAAATAATAAAATGTAAGGAAAAGTCTTCACTGCCTGTTGTTGCATTAGCCTCTTTTATCTGCAGAATTACTCTCTTACTTCTCCCCTGCTGCATCATCTTCCCTCTTATCTCACATATTTTCTGTTTGGTATAGCCCATTTGAATCAAGATACTAAAAATAAAGTTGCATTAGTTGCATGTGCCCTGGGAGGGCAAGTATTAAAAGAGAAGTTTGTAAAGCCAACAGAAGATATAATTTAAGTCATGTTCCTCTTAACAATTAACTGAGGTTAAGAATGAGAATAAAGTACACTGATTGAAACTTGTCCTTCTAGCTATAGCTTTTATTCCCATTTGATTCCATTTATTTTTCTACCATAACCTTTGCCTCATTTGAATTATTGTTTCCCACAATCAAATATGTTAGTGTAATGGTAAAGATTTCCAGAAGGGTTTTTTTTTTTTTTCCCTCTGTTGCTTTGGGAAAAGCTCTGCATGTAAACTGCTATATGAGTGCATGCAAAGTACACACACTAAACATGATACGTTTATTTTATCATTTGTAGCTAAAGAGATGTAATTATTTAAGTGGGTGTAATTTAATGTTATGGCATCCCTCAAATTGCAGTACTGAAATTACTTTAATCTATACTTTGGCTGGGGAAGTGTATGAGAAATTTTAAAGCTTACCAAAAAAAAAAAAACCAAAAACCTGAAACCCAGAAATGAGCTGCTTCTATGGGTTGCACAGAAGTCCTAGTGACATCGTTTCAGGAAGTAGTAGCACAAGAGCCGCTATACCCTCACGGTAAAGAAATTTTTCCTGTTGTCCAGTCTGGAGCTCCCCTGGAGCAACTTTGTGCTGTTCCCTTGTGGTCTGTCATTGTCTTCCATGGAGAAGAGACTGGCACCTCTGTCTCTGCCTCCCCTCCTCAGGAAGTTGTGGAGAGCAACGAGGATGCCTCTCAGCCTTCCTTCCTCCAGACTAGACAACAAAAGTGTCCTCAGCCTCTCCTCATGGGACAGGCCTTCCAGCCCTTTGACCGGTTTTGTTGCTCTCCTCTGGACACTTTCAAGTACCTTAACATCCTTTTGATATAGTGAAGCCCAAAAATCCACACAACATTCAAGGTGTGGCCACAGCAACACTAAATATAGTGGGAGAATCACCTCTTTGGACCAGCTGGCTATGCTGCGCTTAATGTACCACACAATGCGGTTTGCTCTCTTGGCTGCCAGGGCACGCTGCTGGCTCATGCCGAGCCAGCTTCCCCAGCACTCCCAGGCCCCTCTGCTGAGCTGTTCTCCAACCACTCCTCTCCCAGCCTGTGCCTGGCATTACTCCATTCCAGGTGCCGAACTCGGCATTTTTCTATGTTGAACTTCATGCCTTTGCTGATTGCCCAGTGCTCCAATCTATCTAGATCCCCTTTTAAGGACTCTTTATCATGTCACCACTTAGGGTCATTTGCCACTAGGCTGCTTATGTGTCAAATTTGAAATGAGAGCTCTAGGGCAAGCTACCTCACATGCTATGTCTCTACTGCCTGTCCAGAAAGAAAGAGACTAGGTTGTCCATCCTTTCAGCAATACTGAGTGTTGAATTTTTGCAGCTTTTAATCTTAACAAAAATCCCTAAATTAAAGTTGTGAATATTTTCCCATTGTTTACATGCATCTTTCAAAGCTAGCAGCAATGGAGTTGTGTGAAAATGGCAAACTATTGCATTCATTTTCTTAAATATTATACATTTTGCAACAAAAACCTCTCTAGATTCACATCTTGGCTTTCTAGCAACCAGTACTCTTTGTAGAAAAATCAGTCTGAGTTCCTTCAAGAGTGGCTTCATTAACAGTCTGTGCTTCATAAACTGGTTGTGGTATCCTGTTTTTTTAATTACTTAAGCACATTTTGAGCTATGTAGACTACCTGTCTAATACATTTTCTAGAATGGAAATACCAAAGTCAGCTCATATTTTTACCAGAATCTCTTCTATGAGAAGCTATCATAAACAGGAGATTGTCATATCTGGGTTTAAATAAATTTAGCTTCCTAGCAACTTTGTAATGATCATGGGCTACCTCCCGTTTCCATTGAAGTCAGAAGAAATGTTGCCATTAACTTCAACAGGTTTGGGATTTGGTTTCTTTTCATAAGACATTGTCCTAAATGTAGAGCCCTGCAATTTCAGTTGGGTATATGTCTCCATCCCAGTTCAGCATGAAGTTAAAAGGACTTCTTGCAATAAACTAAAGCATTTGACTTCCTTTTACAGCCACCTCCTGCTACCACCCATTGAGACTAGAAAATTGGCTCTATTTTTTGGGGTTTATGACTATGTTTCTTTTTCCACTGTGGATGACTGCATTAGCTGCTCCAAAGTTATTCCTCCAACAACCCAGATTATCTATAGGAATAGAGGTGGAATGGTTTGTTACTAATCCATCATCCTGCCTCTAGAAGAACCATGAAGGGAAAGTTACATTTTTTTCTCCAGAACCCTGGCACCAACAGCTAATGAAAGGTAGGGCTTAAATCAATAAGCAGACTATGTGGACGTAAGTTGAAGAGGTCTGTTCATATTTTACCTACAAATTATCTGCTGGTGGAAAAATTATCTATCAACTTAAACAGCCCAGGAGCAGAAGTTATTTTTCCTTACTTTTATTCTACTTCAATATGCACCAGAAAAGAAGAGACAATCAAACATTTGCTTAGACAGTGAAATATATATATACATATATAAATATATATAAATATAGCCTGACTACAAAATCTCTATCAGGGCAGCTTTGTCCATTGCTACCATTTCTATAGTCGCAGAAGATAGTGATTATTCTCTCTCAACTCACAGTTTGTTCCAAGTTTGGATAGAGAGATAGATTTTTAAAGAGCTCTGTTTACTCCATTAATGTTAAGAAAGAAAGAATCCTGCCTCAGTAATAATAATAATAACAACAACAACAACAACAACATGATCAATAACAGGCAACAGGAAGAAAACAACTATGCAAACTGATCTTCAGAATGGTGTGTGGCAACACATATATAAGGGCAGCCAAGCAAACAGAGCAAAATGAAAGTGTCTGAAAAAGGAGTACAGTCAGACACTGCTGCCTTTTGCAGTGCTGGTGCAGCACAACAACCCATCATCTCTGCATTCGTGCAGTTCTGGAGTGCTTTCACCATGAACAACACAACACTCTTAGCTCCTGGATGCAGTTTAGGAGGTTCCTACCCAAACAGACCTTTTAATTTCCATAGGATAACTTGCTTGAAAACAAGTTTTAAAGGAACCATGTTTTAGTTAGAATTAATGTTCATGTATGCAGTACGTCAGCAGCCTGACCAAAACCTACTGAAATAGAAATAATTCTCTAGTTATTACAGTCAGCTGTGGCTAAGACCTCCAGAGGATTCAGAGTTTGAACGTCCTTTCTTTGAGGATGCCTCTCTGTCCCATAGGGTTTCATTACTGCAGCAAAATCCCAGTACTTGACACAGCTATCACTGACATATTAACGTGCCTGATTTATTTCCAAAGGTGTTTGATCTGCTGTTATATCTCTGTCTGTAATAAACAAGGGTTTTTAATGCATGTAGGAGAGGCGTTGGTAGCATGTGAAGGGTGTCTCCTCGAGAAATTAACAGACTTGACTGAACAGTGAACTCTTGCTCCATTTCTGTCATCCTATTGCTTGCATTATATATGCAGTTACACTATTAGCATCATTATTGGCTGAGTTATTTGTCTGCTTTCTTCATCTGATCTAATGGAGAGTGTGCCCTCCATGATAAAATATTCCGATATAAGCCAGATTTGTGTGTGGTTTTTTATTGTTGTTGTTGTTGTTTGTTTGTTTCTTGCTTATATTTCTGTGCATCATTTTGCTCCAAAATGTATTTTGAATGGCTTCAACAATTTATTGCAGCAAATCTGAAGAGCAGACTTTAGCCATTTTCCATTTGGTCAAATGTTACTTCTCAACTCAAATCACTTTGCAATTGTTTTGGAAATGTAAAATAAAGATGGGAATGCAAAGCATACCATGAGGTCAGAGGAGAGTTCGGGGATATTAGAGCGGTAACTCACAGAGATGATCTGGAAAATGTTCTCTGCTTTAAAAAGAAGATAGATTATTGTATTTGTCCTTTCTGATTATTGAAACAGCTTATGCTGTTCTGCAGAGTCTCAGTGATTGCTCATTGCACAGCTTTACTCAGAAGATATTTACCACTGTCGCTTGTGGCAAACACACCTATGAATTATGGAGCAGTATTGTCTGCTCATTTGAGCATTGTTTAAAATGACAATGGTGCTCAGAGCAGAGGAGAAGACAGCTCTAGAAGTGTTTTATCCAAAGGCTAGATTGTTATCATTTTATTCCAGCTGAGTAGTTTCCTAAAGGAAAAATATCATTGAAGAGAGCAAGAGCATGAGTAATTTACTTGTGTGAGAAATTTATTACAATATTTTTTGTTCTTGATTGTTTTTTCTCCTACATATGATCCATATGCAAGAAATAACAGTTTGTTTTTCACACAAATAATCAACCCTCTGAGGTAATGATGTATGTGGATAAGATTCTGGTCATTTATGAATTAACCTGGAGATTACTGAGCTGCAGAGATCTTCCCAGAATGCTACTTCTACAGAATCATTTCTTTCTGAGTACAGGACAGTCAAGAGCGTGATTGACAAAAATGAACTTCAGTACTTAAAGTAAGCAGCTAAGCCACCAAGTACCCACAGAGAATGAGTTTGTTGAGTCAGAAGATGCCACTTTTATGAAGTCATTTAACAAAGCAGAATTGTATTTTAAGATAGCTTAGATGGATATCTGCCTAACTGCCATGTCTGTATTTAGGTTAGCTACCCATCCAAATGTCAAATTACAGAAGCCTAGGGCGCTATAATGTTCCATATATGTCTATCTCCAGCTCTGCACATACCACAGCTATGAATATATGTACCATCATGGAATAGAAACAATAGGGGTGCTGATTCTTAGCTGTATTTTAGCTTCACTGAACTTAAAGCCTGATGATGATTTTCCCCCAGGGCAAATCCTGGCCTTCTTGAAGTCAGTCTTCAGTAACTGCATGCATCAGCCTTGGGAGAGTCCAACCACACTCTTGAGATGTGCAGCTAGACACAGCAGTCCTCAGCTGGTGGGTGGATGTGGTGCAACTAGAAGATGAAGACATTTCTTCACCCAAATTCTCCTGATGGTCTAGCATGCCACCAACTATACGTGATGCTGTTCAGAGGCAGGCAGGTGTGAAGAATGGCAAGCTTATAGCCCCTGTGAACTTTTCAGCAAACAAGCATCAGCACAGAGGCCGTGACTTCACACTTCAGCATTTCATTTCTTAATCCAGTCTGTAATCCATTTATTCTATGAAGTGAAACATTCCAAAATCACAAAGGGATTTATGTTCCTTGAACATGTGTGAGCTGGCTGGAGAGACTTGTGAATTCATACTGTTTCCTATAGCTAACTTTTGGTCCATCTTCATGACATAGTTGACTAGCCTTCATTTCCCACACCTCTTTAAAGCTTTCAGTTTGAGTTCTTTCTGATGTAAAGAGAATGGGATTTTTTAGAAGAAAATTTCTATAGAAATGTCAAAATGTGATGATAACTACAGGGGGAAAACACTCTTAAATGTGTGCCAAACACTAACTCACAGAAGCTGACCAAGTCCTCATAAATGACTGTTGACCCTGGCAATGGGTAGTAATTTTTCTCACTGCTAACATTAATTAAAATTCCTTGAAGTAAGAATAATAATTATATAAATACAGCGGCAATGGTGTTAACCAGGTTAGGCAGTGGTAGTCGTTGTGGCTATGCTTATTGTGTTACATTGGTTTAGCCAAGAAAAACCTTATCTGATGAAAACAATAGTTCCCAAAATGCACTTCTTTTAGAGAAATTCATTCTCTTCAACATGACTTTCCAAAATAAATATAACAGAATATTTTAAATTTACTTATGCAAATCCATGAGGACCTGCTAGCCAAGCAATGACTCAAATCAAGATAACCTTAGTTAGTGTGTTACCCCTTAGCTATGGAGCTGCTGTTAGTTCCACTTCTGCTATGGTTTTATCTACATATGCTAGTACAACATGGCTTAGCTGTCTCTCTTTGATTTTGCTTTGATTTTTTTTATTTTTTTTTTCTGCAGTAAAGCTGGAAAGAATGTTTTTCACCAAATGGAGTGCATTCCATGAGTGAAGGTTTTCTGTTGGAGTTATGAATTTGAAAAGGATCACTAACTCCCATTGAACAAGCCCCAGAATTTATGTACTTTCTTTGGCCAACAATTGAATCTGGCTTTGAAGCCAAATATGAGAAACAAAGCATGCTGGAAGATTTTATTTTTTTCTTTTTTTTTCCTTTTTCTTTTTTTTTTTTTTTAGCCTATACATGTACTGCATAAAGGAAAATACACACAATTTGTTCATTTGACAAGTTCCATCCCCTTAGATGCCTTTCCTGACCTCTCTACACTATCTGTACTCCCTTCACTCACCTTCTAAGAAGCTTGGGATGTGTGCCATGTGGTAAAAGGAAGAACTAGGTTTTATATTATACAGTGAAGTGGTCCAGGTTCTTTTTCATCTGAATCACATGAAAACCTAAGAGCCAAAACCACTTCTTTCCCCATCTGCCTCCAACCTTCCCCAGCCCCTCTAAAAATACTGAAATACTGTTATTGTGAAGTTAAACTTTGACACAGACATCTCAAATTTTTGGACTCTCTTTTGTACAAGAAAAAAAAAAGTTAATTCTTAGATTTCTTCTTCAATCAAAATTTAGTTCCAAATACAAGTTAAAGAGCTTTAGAAAAAACTTTATCTCATATCTCACCAGAAAGACCCTTACTTATTGCAGAAGCTGAAGTAATCTTTCTTCCTGGTTCTTTCACTTCTCTGTAGTAGAAGTTGCCTTAATTTAGCCATTCTGATGCTTTCTGTACTTTTAGAAGAATCCCTGGAGGTTCCCTGAACCCCTTCAAAGGAAAGAAAGAACTAACTGAAAGTACCCAGGGTTTTTCTTAAAAAGATTAAAGCTAAATTAAAAAATTAAATTAAAGTTTCAAAGTTAGCCAGAATGTCTTGAGCCCATTTCATGTGTTTTATTTGTTATATAAGACACCTAGAAACACAAAGAAGTGTTTCTGTTGAAGTTTGTAGTTTCCATTCTATATCTCTCCCAATTACACAAATCTGTTTTACATATTTCTTCTGTGTTTTCTCGTATGAAAAGAAGTGCTTTTTGCTGGGACACACTGTAGCTAGCAATGCAACAGTAGCATGCCATGAATTCTTATAGCAGTATTTAAGGTGTCTGTGAGATGGTCTTAGCACCCTACAAAGCCACATCGGTAGAAGAGCTTCAAAACTGGTATTGAAAGGTTGTTTTTTTTCAGATTAGAAATACCCCAGGGGGCAAGAATATGATCTGCTCTTCCTCAAGGTTACTTCATGTAGTGAAACTGTTCCATGGGTTAGTGAGCAGGAATACAGATGCAGCTTTAGGGCCTAAGAAGGTGATTGTGTTAAAAGTCAAAGTGCAGAAGGAAGTAAAATATACTAGGTTATTAGAGCTGGGGCTGGGATGGTTCTGGTTCACATCAGAGAAAACCCCATGGGAAGAAGCTATGCCCAGCAAACCTTCAGGCTGGTCCAAGAAAACTTCATTTCTACAAAGAGTTCAATGCATTCAAATTCTTTCCCATGCAAGCAGTGGATCAAAGCCTTTGCTGCTCTGCCGCACAACACAGAGTCGCCAGACTCATGACACAGGCCAAATGAAAGCAGTTTTGGGTGGGATCTCATAGAAGGTCACACCCCTTGGCTAGCTAGAAAAGCGCTGGCTTCTTCAGCAGGACTGTGGAAAGAAATCCTGTGAGAAGTTTTTGACCCTCTTAAACGCACGTATGCCTAGCTCACATTTAGGTGTCAGATCCTGGCAGCTGCTTCATCACACGGCTGCCTGTGATGGAACACAGCTAGAGCTCAGCTGCTGGGCCATCCATGTGCGCTTCAGGCTATACTCCCTCACAGCAGTTATGTGATGCTGGGATGGGGAGTGATCAGCCGTAGTGATGATGCTCCTATCTGACTTCACCATCAGCATTCAACTTGGCTTTGCCTGTATTCCCAGCTCAGTACCTGGACTCCTCACATACTGGACATTTAGTTGTTCAGAAGTGTGGTTGCTTTCCACTAATGGATCCTGTACAGGCTGAGACCATGATCCTTCCATACCTGGCCTGCTTTGAAAATGATAAACTTTTGATAAATAGTAGGAGTGTGACTTTAACATTAAAGGAAATTGCAACATTCTACTCTGGGTATGTATTTACATTAGTGAGAGGAGCAGAAGGGCACTTGAGAAAGGGCAGAGATAGAGTGAAGAGATAAGAACTTTACAGAGAGAAAGGAACAGAGTTTTAATCAATATTCCCATTAAAATAAATAAATAAACATGAGAGGTTTCTTCTTAGCATACTCATTTGGTAGGAAAACATTAAGATTTACAAACTAAAAATACTACATACTGATCAATAAAATAATATGATAAAAAGAATATAAAAGTTTATTACTCATCACTTGGATCCAAATTTTCCAGTCAGGGCTGTAGGGATATAAACTGTCAAGTAAAATGATTCATCTTCAACACCTGTTTCATTTGAGGGATTCCTTTGCTTAAAGAGAGTCTCCAGAATGTTTCTAGCATCTCTAATATCAAGGGGGAAAAGGTTATTGCAACCTCCAAATTTAGCCGGATGCATGAGCAAGGTTGCTGCAGCAACCTCCAATAAAAGTGGACCCTAGAGTCAGAGATGTACTTTTGTTAGCTGGCAAAGACCTGGGGAAAATGTAAATCTGCCTTGCTGTATAGGCTTGTGTTTCCCTCTCTTTCTGTTTATTGCATTCATAATGTTTTCTGTCACCCCTTTAGCTGAAAATAATATTGAAAAGACTTTTCTCAGTTTCATCTGCAGTGGATTTATGTATAATATCACAGCTGACCACCAGTGATACCCCAGATTTAGAAGATAAATATTGCAAGTGAAATCTTCAGTGCCTGCTTGGCTTTTTTCTCTCTCTCCAAGAAATTTCCTATACCACAAAGAAAACAATGCAGAACATTGACTACGGATATTACAGCAGTACTTCAGATTTGTGAAATTATTTCTGTTTTTCTTAGAGATTTTCATCCATCTCTAATCACTGTGAAATCTAGTGTGAACCCAAAGAGTTTTGAGATAGAGTCCATTTCTTCTCCAGAAGTCAATTTCTCTCTCTAGAGGAGAAAGTCACACTGACTGCCCTGAAAATGGTTGAGGCCATTCAGAATTTATCTCATGTAGTCCTTTGGTCCTGCAGCTTCCTGAGGGAAATAAAAAATGGTATTCCAGGAAAACTAGGTCTCAGTATGGATTGAGTTAGGAGGTTATGCCTTGCCCCTGTGCAAAGTGACGAGGCAACAAGCTGTTGTCTTTGGCATCCATGGGTCCTGTGCATCTCAGAGGGATAGTTAGTACAAGCTGCTTACAGTTGCTACCTATTCAGGGTCTGTTTGAATCTATTTGAAGACTGGGAGAAGTCTGAACAAAAGAAGGCATTGGTTACAATGGTAAAATCATCTAAACACAGCAAAAATTTGGAGGACGAAAGGAAAATAAATGATGCACGTAACTGCTCCTCAGCAAGTCAAGAGTTTAAAGGAGGGCTTGCAGCAAATATAAAAGAGGGAGCAGGATAAATGGGACATGAAGAGGACTTGCGGCAACCCAGGGTAGGGCAGGGAGGATTAAGGCTAAAGGGTGTGTGAGAGGATGCCAAGGTTCAATAGCTAATGAACAGGGAATTTATGAGGTCTGATAGCTGTCAGCCCGACATTCTTTCCGTCCTATGGGCACTGCCTTACTCAGAGGAGGTTTTGATCTCTCTCAATTTCTGCTCCATCTGTTTATGTTATGAATGGTTCATGCTCCACTACTTATTGTTGAGGCAAACATCTTTATTTTTCTTCTCTTTTTGCAGTGCAGGGCAGTAAAGACCTCTGTTCCTTGTGGCTCTATGTATTCCATCTCATATGAGTTCTGGAGCTCTGCTCAGCAAAGTGTTACTGATTTCTGTTGTCTGATGCCATCTCTTAGATCTGAAGAGGGTTTTGGTCACTCTTTCTATGGCTTTACCTTTCTCTGAAGCTAGGACAGAGGATTCAGGGAGAAAGGGACTGCAGAGAGAAAGCATTTGTGGTCTTTATCCACTCACCACTGCTAAGCTATTATATATTCCTTCCATGTGAGGAGTGGAGGAAAAGCATCCTCAGTGCATGGTAGACACCCTAAATTATTAGTGTTAGGGCCAAGGAATTCAAACACCCAGTAGAATGAATAGACTCTTTCACGCCTAAACCATCTTTTATTTTATTAAACAAGTGATTCTTCTATATGTTCTAAATTAAGTATATTTGGGCAGGTTTCTTTGATATCTGAGATGCTCACAGAGGTTCAGAATAGGGTAAATAATCAAAATGTGGCAGCATTTAAGCCACAGTAATGCAAATACAACTCTTCAGGAAAAACATTCCCAAAACTAAGTGAAACCAAGCCAAAGGAAAGCAAGAAAAATCAAGAAACCTCATTAATTTCTTGAAGTTCTTTTTTTATAGGTCCAAAAAACAAAACACTGGCTCTGCAGAGAATCCAAGGCTTTACCCTAGCTAGTCCTACTCTTCGGGGAAACATCAGTGAACCTAGAATGCTTGAAAAAGTAAGTAAGATGGAAGTCTAATATTTGGCATCCTGGGTTGCTGAACCCTTTCCCAGGCAAGCTGGAGAAAGAGAGGTACCAGACCTTTCTAGTCTTTTCAGCAGTCTCCTTTACTGTCTTAAAATGCACCCTGGCCCTAGCATACCTATATATATATATATATATATATATACACGTATATATATATTTATTATTTTTATTTTTTGTCCTCTATAGGCAGTGAAAACACACCAATGCCAGTGTTACACCAATACAAAGGATGCTAGTTGAGCATCTAAAGAGAATCTGCATGCAAGAGTTTGCATTCAACACACTTTTGCATAGTGGGGTCAAAGTTACAACATCTTGGCTCTACAGAGGGTGTGTCTCAAGGTTTTCATTCAGCTCTGGCTTTTTACTTCTCCACGTATTTTTTATTGTCTTTAGATAGATATCTCATGGCTAACTCTTTAAAGCCAGATTAAATCTTTAAAGTTCTTACCTGCAGATGAATGCTTTTTACAATTTAAAGTACTCTAAATGTACTAGGCACATACTTAGTTCAGGTGTTTTATAAATATTCCTAAGTATTTCTACATCTTTTGATACCTAATTGCTTTTCTGATTCAATTTCCTCATAAGGAAAAGCTGGCAGCAAAAACACAAATGATTTGAGATGTTATCCAGCAGCAGGAGCAGGACTGTTAGACTACTCATAACTGATCTGACATTCAGTTCAGAAGAAATAAACTTTTCCATCACAACAGAAAGGTGGGGATAAAGACCTTACTTATGCAAGTTCTAAAATGTTGTTGTAGATAATAAGAAAATGATCTTGCAGTTGGAGAGAAGGAACAAAATATCTAAATAAAAATTGGTAAAAATTTCTAAGCACAATGAAGGAAATATGGATAAAATTTTAAATGTATCCAGTCTCAAAACCTAATGTAAATGTAAAGAGGTGGGAGTCAAGCATATATCAGGGACAACAACATCTAAAATTCTGTTAGATAAAAGAATTATCAAAATCTTTTTCTCCTTCTTTGCCACCCAATAAGATGTACAACAATTATGTTCTCTTTTCCTTTAGCTGTCACATATATATATGTATTTATATATGATGTGAAACGTCATTCTTTTGGTTCACAAATTTTTATTTATGAAAAATCACTTTTAAAATCTCAGCTAAAATCTTATTTGCATTGATTTCCAAGAAAGCAGTTTGATTTCCCTAGCTTCTGAGAACAGGGTTCAACATGAAGCCAGCATCATTCACAGATTGGCTCCTGCTCCCCTGATGTCATCAGGAACAAACTCAGTACCAGTGCGTAGGTGCAATATGCCTTCTATAGCCTATTGAACTGGAGACTGGAAATGAAGCTGTAGTCAAGTGTTCTGCTACAGCTGTTCCTGAACCTATGCCCAGCTCTTCTTCCTCTCCTTCTCCAGAGGTTATTGCTCCCTGAAGTACACCAGCTCAACTATGTATATAGTCTCACTGATGTAGCTTTAAATAAACTATTGTGTCACTTGGATACTTTTGCTCTGTTATTTTTTTTTTTAATCCCAGTCCTACTAGATCTCCTCCAAGTATAGTGAGAGAAGATGGAGAAGCAAATGGGAATATAGTAAGGACTGGGAGAAGTGGACAAAGATGAACAGAAAGAGGTAATCTGTGGCCCCACTCAGCCACAGCCAGGACAGCCTCTCTGACTGCAGCCTGAATGCTGCATTCCTCCCCTGCCCAAAAGGGCCCGTATCAAACATAATAAAGTTGAGATGGATCCCCAAATGAGCTAGAGATTCACAGTCACAGTCAGAGTGGTTCAAAGTACTGCAAAACTGGAAAACCTTTCCACACCATGCTTCTCACTCCTAAATGTTTAAAGGAATGTACGTATAGTCATCCTAAAAAATGATTATATACGGATTCTGCAAAAGCAGAGACATTGTTATCCTCACAGCTAGAGCTAATTATGCATTGCTAGAAGGGAGTCCTGGAACCACTTTTATGAAGTTGTCCCATTTATGCCCAGACTCAGTGTGGCCAATCTCATTTAGGGATGGAAAACAAGAGCCAGGCTAGGAGGGGGAGGGTCACTCCACCTCAGTTCCTCCTTCTCTCAAAAAGAGAAGGAAGTGGCAAATGAAGTTTGTGGTGTTTTCAGGCGGTGATTGCTTATCCCTCCAGGCATATTCCACTGTGAGGAATCTTAAACAGAGCAAGTACACTAGCAATCAAAGAACTAGTGAGAAAAGAAGTGGTGGATTTCTCTTTCAGGAAACTCTTTGGATCATAGCAAGTGGATATTCCAGCAGGTTTAAGGGGATGAGGTATTTCAGCTCAGGATTCTTAGATGGGCACTTTCCTTTACAACTGTATTTCAATACCCATTGAAAGGAAACATACTTTATGAAATATATCCTTCTGTTCTCTTCGTTTTCATTTAGGATTCAGGATGGTAGAAACTATCTTCCTATCCCCTGAAGGATGAAGCTCAAAGCACAGTGTTCCCAAACTGGCACAAAAAATATCCAAGAGTAAGGAAAAGAAGGGAAAATAGAGCACATCAGTAATACTTCCTCACACTAAAATATTAGTCAAAGCTTCATGCTGCCCAAATTCAGAGTAAAAGTCTGCCAGCTCTTGGAGTCAATGGGAGTCCTACTAGAGACTCCTGTTAGTTCAGGATCTCATCTATAGCCTGCTCAACTGGAGATGGTAAGTACAAAGTAGGGAAAATCAAACCATGTAGTCAAAAAGTGTTTACCTTGGGCATTAGATGCAACTGTTATTACCACATATGCTTTAAGAAAAACAACATTGTTTGGTTATTTTTCAGCAACCAGCCTTGAAAAAGGCAAATTGGAGATTGAGCTTGGAAAAGGGTGGAGAATTACCTGACAAGAAAGTTCAAAGAAAGTACCTGAAGAAGATGGGACTTCATGTAGGAGTGTACAAAGCTATTTGTGTATGAGTGGCACTAACAGTGGTCAAGGTTACAACTGCAGGGTGTGTTTTTGCATGAATTCTGGATGAATATTGTCTCTAACTTTTTTTTTTTTTTTTTTTCTTTTTTTCTTTTTCTTTTTTTTAGCCAAGGGATATTTTCAGACAACATTAATTCTCACCTCCTTGTTATATTTGTTCCACTTGTAATTTAAATAAGCCAGAGATAGTGCTCTGTCATCTCTATGCATTCTTTGAGAGGATCCACCTCCACATCTGTTGCCCTCTTTAAATCCATCAGCTAAATTATTGGCTGAGGTTCAGCAGAGTCTATAAGTTTCTCCAAGTAACCTATCAGTTAGCTATTCCCAATTGGTGACCTTAATGTGCCTTGTGGATAAAAAGCTCCAAATATTTCTCTGATTTGAGAAAAACGGGGGTGGGAGTGTGGGGGGTGGGACAGACAGATGACACGACACATGACATGATGTTAATAATCTTTCAGCTGTGAGTAACCATACATTTGCAGAACACTATGAACTTGAGCCTTTTACAATTATGTACAGTATCACATATAACTAGTGTTTGTTTCTACATTCTAAGGCATCAGCCAATTAGTTGACATCCACAATTAATCCTCCTTTCTCTCTCACCTAGTTAGCATCGAATGTGGTCGGTGCGTACTTGAATTCTCATGTGATTCTTGATTGCATTGTAGAATATGATCAAAAGGTTCTGTTTGAATGTGAATGATTGTGTTGCTTGTTGTACTTGATGGCAATTTACTTAAATATGATACTCTGCAGGAGAACTTGTTCAAAGAAAAGTCACAACAAGCAGTTTATCATTTCCATGCGAGGTATTTAGGATTATTGCCCTTTGAAAGCCTTAAAAAAAAAAAATAGAAGCAGAGAATAATGCCAAGAGGACAAGTTAAAGCACTGGTATGACCATACTCTCCATTATTGGTGTATGGCAAAAGGTATAAGTCTCACATTAACAATGTAAATACCTAATAGTGAGCAGACTCCTAGTCTAAGAGAGCACAGAGGTAGAGAGGTAGTGTCATTGATAGCATAAGATATTATAAATGTTTTTAGTCTGGCTAAATTCCATACACCAATCTCATTTCAGCAATTAAATCTTCTCAGCCCTGGTGACTTCCATGAAGACCTGCAGTCTACAAGCACAAGCCTAAGGACTATAGTCAAACATCTGGTAAATTTACACTGTTACGGTGAGAAAGTGGCATGCAACTTGATTGTCACAGATGAGCTGGTGAAGGATAATGACAAATAAACTAGAGAAGACAAATGCTGTAAAATAGTAGTATTTTGGTTAGATCTCTACTAATTCCCCAGCAATTCTCACTTGATTAATAAGATCATCCTTCACGGCAAATTAGACCATGGATAGTTTATTAGCATTATAATGTCTCACAGGATTAGGCTGTGTTCACAGCATAACATTTTCCCCTGACTTAACTGGTTGCAGTCCTAAATAGATACATAGAGCTTTCGTTGATACTAAAAAAGAAGTTAATGAGTCTCAGTTGGTTACACATTGATATTTCCTTTCCTATATCAGTGTTTCTTAGGAGCAGCTTTTTATATTGCTGGGACTTTACTCTCAGCAGCACAGAATGGGAAGGGTGGAACCAGTTTGGTACTTTCTCAAGATTCCCAGAACCATCTCTTCATCTTCAAATGATCAGAACCAAGCAGCGAAACAGTGGTTTTAATTTTGGAAAAAAAAAAAAAAAAGGGAATATGAAAAACACTGTCTTATTTTCAGGTCCAAACAAGCTGCTTTTCAGAGACACCTGTCCTAGGTACCATGATGGGTCCAGATTATGGTTCCCAAAATAGTTCAGTTTTCCTCTGGCTGACTGGCAAAGAAAGAGAAGAGGCAAAGCTACAGTTTCACTCTGTCTTTCTCCTCCTCTTCCCCTTATCTGTTTGCTGATAAAGAAGAAGAAAAACTGAAGTATGTAGCAGGCCAGGAGTGTGTTGTACCTAGATCTAAATGCAAAGTAGATTGTGTAAGGAAGTATTTCTTCAGCTGAATAAGAGAAGCACAGAAAATTTGATCTTTTCCTCCTGTCATAGGTCCTCAGACAGAGCAGTGATCGACAATTCTAACTCAATAGGTTTGCTTAAGGTTTGGCCTATCAAAAAGAAATGCCTTTCACAAAGGAAATTAGAGGAATAAATAAGAGTTAAGTATGAAATTCATAATTTGTCATCATTTTGGAGTGTTAAATAATAACAGCATAAGTAAAACCCTGTTAGGTAAGAGTAGAGGTCCATCCGGCTCACACTGTATGTCAAAGACAACAGGACTGTGAGTCTGGCATCCATCTGGCAAATGCCTTGTATTTCTTCAGCACCCACAGCTGTTGAATTAGAGATCTGAGAGGTATGCCACTCCCTAGGTTTCTGTTTATTGATATATTGTCCATGATTTGTTTAATCCTTCTTTGAACCTAGCGATGCTGTTTGTTTCCACAGCTTCCTGTTCCAGAACACTCCAGAAGTCAGGTTAAGTTGTAGTCAATAAAAAATCCCTCATGAAGCTGAAAATATCTCAGGTGGGAAATGACACTGATTTTTTTAATCTTCTTTTGAAAAATAATCATCAGTCCTGCTAGAAACTTAAGGACATGCCTAAATGCAGTACTTGGCACACTTGGTCAGGTACCTTCTGTTGACTGACAGTGGCACTCAGCTGGTGAGAAAAAACAAGGGCAATACTTACATTTGTCTCTGACTGCCCTCCATTAACTTCCATGGATTCATTACATGCCATTCTAACAGTACCCTAGTCCCTAATCTTATAATTTATGACTCTATGATTTGATGATTATTATTATTTCTGCATACATGAGAGCATAGGTATACTAAATATTTTCAACATCCTTTTCTTTCAAACTTTTGTGGTCCAGAAGAATCTGATTTTTTTTTGTTCGTTTCTTTCTTTTTTGAGTGGGCAGTGTTTCTGGTGGGTGGAAGCTTGTGGAGCAAGCAAAGATCAGTGGAACCAATACAAGGTAGAGTAAGGCAAGAGCAAACTCCACCAAGGGATTGCTGATATATTCTTGTGAACAACAAAACAAGAACAAAACTTTAGGAGTGCAAAGCAGCTAATCATTTGGCCAGAAGACCATGTCTATGGCTAGGAGAGCCCACAGACAAAAAGATGTTTTGGGAAGGCTAAAGTTAGCCAAGAGCTGTAGAAGTAAAGTTAGCAGTGGCTGTGGGAGGGTTTCATGTGGCTATTCATTCTAATAAATAAACCTGAGTACAAAAGGGGGCTGGAATTTACCCTCAGCAAATTTGTATTTCACTCAGGATGTTGTATTTGGGTGCTACAGAAACGCTTAGTACTCCACCCAGCAACATTCCTCAATGGAGACACCAGCTCCACCAGCTCCACCAGCTCCACCAGCTATGAGGTAAATTAAGGCTGGAGTATCAGATCAGAGTTTCAGCTTTAACTCTCAATTTCCTGGCTTTTTGTGGGTTTTAGGCAGACCCTTAATGTTACTTTAATGTAGGGTTTTTTTGTGGTTTAATATTTCTAAGGGCAGTAAATTATTTCCAGCATATGTAGAAAAGACAAATTTCTCCTGTGGTTAGTGACCACAAAGCAAAACAAGAAACAGAAATACTCAAGAGTAGGATTCTTGAGAAAGGTATAGAGCTTTAAGCCTCCCTTTTGATGTCATACACAGAAAAAAGAAAGTTCAGTACGGGACTAATACATGCATGAAGCATAGTAGCAAATAAACACACCTGTGTCCATCATCTCTGCATACCAGTACAGAGTTTTTTGTCTGCTGTTAGGAGCATGAGCAAACACTTTGAAACAATGCCTCCACTCCCGTATATGCATCCCATAAAAATGAACTGCTGTGGAAAAAATGTGTCCTAACTTGTGGGGAGAAGTCTCCAAACAGGTAAGCAATGAAGAAAATGCTACATCAAAAATCCACTAGTAATTGATTGTTCTTACTTAGCCTTTCTCATGGAGGGGAATGGGAGGTGAGATGATCACTGAAATTGCAGTAGAAATGTTAATGAAGTTGACAAAAGAGAAGTTGTCAGGAGCTTACTGATATTGTCAGATAAAATCCATAAAGTTTAGGAATTCAAAATCTCTGTGGCTGGACAATAGCTAGCTTCATTATCCCGGATTTGTCTCCTTTAGTAACTATTATGTATGCAAGACATGAAAGCACTGGTTACAGCCCTTGTGGGATGGATGTCCACATAGGCATGAGGTCTACTAGACCTGTGAACTCTCTCTTATAGCAGTGACATCTACCACGTGCCATCCTTTCCAGCCATCCCTCTGCAGGTCCCCAGGGCTTGCCTAGCTGACTTGGGGCAGGTGACCTTGGTAGACCTCCTACCTGTGTCTCAAAGCAGGTTTGTGTAATGAAAAGAAACTATCACAGCTCCAGGGAAGAGCTTATTTTGCTGGGAATAGCACTGTCTCTGTTCCCGTACTTGTGAACATTTGGGAAAGAAGAGTAAGCGTTGAGAAAACAAGATTGTTTTCAGGAGGCAAGATCTTTGGCAGTACTGACAGACAGATATATTGAGAATTATTCATACCAGCTTCGTTCTCAGCACTATTTAAAAACAACAACAACAACAACAACAAAAAACTGGTTGCATCACTCACAGAGCAGATTTCCAAAAGCAATTGTTTGCTTCTGACTTGGGAAAGAGAAGCTTTCTGCTGGCATTGTTTACCTTGCCTGATGCCCAGGGGGACCAAATACACCAACATTAAATTGCAGTACTGAAAATGAACTTGCTGGTTTCTGTCATAACATTTTCAAGGTGGCTGTGGAAGGTGCAGAAAAGAATGCCACTAGATCAATGAAGTCTTCAAGGGCAGCTCTGTAGGCTCCTCACTCCATACAGAAGAATTACCATAAATCAGAAGATCAGAATGGAGGAAGAGATTGTTTGCACTGTTTCTGTCAGGCTTTCCTTTTGAGTTGATTAAAATAAAGCTGTGTTGTGTGTAAGCAGTTAAGAAAACTGCACACTGCCTTAAGATTGTAATCCTTCTTTTCACAGTACAGATATTCTTGACCTTAACAGTAGTCATGGAAAGAAGAGGTTTAAAAAAATAAAAATATGCGTGGAGTCTCAAATAAACACCAGTTCATATCTCTCAGCTGCAGCTTTTGAGAGAAATATTTCTCTGTTAATACAGCTGTGAGATCTATAGTCTGCATTGGAAAAGGCAAACTCACTATATTTGATGATGTTGCAAAATGTCCAGTCTAGAAAGTTACATAAATATTGCTTCATTGAATTATTGAAGATTTCCCAAGAGAAATGACTAGATTAATTAAAATTAACAGTTAATTTAAAATTAATTTCATGAACGATTAGCTCCAGTGTTGCTAACTGAATCAGACTAGTCATATACTTCTTGTGCTGGAAAGAAGGTAAAGAGGTCACAATTTCCCTTGCTACATCACAGTTTGCAAAAATTACTCTCTTCTTGCTATGACTGGAAGACATATTATTACTGCAGCATCTGGTACAAAATTCACTCCACAAATCCCATTCTACTTTGTGAATCCTTTTCCTCATTTACACTGGAAATCCCTTCTGCCTTTTCAAAAAGTCTTCAATTGCTTGCAGACATTAATATATTTTTCTTTCTTTTCTTTTCTTTTCTTTCTTTTCTTTTCTTTCTTTCTTTCTTTTCTTTTCTTTTCTTTTCTTTCTTTTCTTTTCTTTTCTTTCTTTTCTTTTCTTTTCTTTTCTTTTCTTTTCTTTTCTTTTCTTTTCTTTTCTTTTCTTTTCTTTTCTTTTCTTTTCTTTTCTTTCTTTTCTTTTCTTTTCTTTCTTTCTTTTCTTTTCTTTTTCTTTTCTTTTCTTTTCTTTTCTTTTCTTTTCTTTTCTTTCCTTTCCTTTCCTTTCCTTTCCTTTCTTTCCTTTCCTTTCCTTTCCTTTCCTTTCCTTTCCTTTCCTTTCCTTTCCTTTCCTTTCCTTTCCCTTCCTTTCCTTTCCTTTCCTTTCCTTTCCTTTCCTTTCCTTTCCTTTCCTTTCTTTCCTTTCCTTTCCTTTCCTTTCCTTTCCTTTCCTTTCCTTTCCTTTCCTTTCCTTTCCTTTCCTTTCCTTTCCTTTCCTTTCCTTTCCTTTCCTTTCCTTTCCTTTCCTTTCCTTTCCTTTCCTTTCCTTTCCTTTCCTTTCCTTTCCTTTCCTTTCCTTTCCTTTCCTTTCCTTTCCTTTTCCTTTCCTTTCCTTTCCTTTCCTTTCCTTTCCTTTCCTTTCCTTTC